>NC_051213.1:27896211-28071211 GCF_015220715.1 Pygocentrus nattereri
AAAATCCTATGAGTCAATAAACATAAAAATCTTGAGGGACCTGCAACTTATAACAATTATTCATTTATTTAGTCATGTACAGATATTTTAAAGCTATTTGTTGAACTGATGTTAACATCTACAATGGATTGTCCAAAGCATTTGGTCATCTTTGTGCTTCGTGGTCTAAGGTCCCCTAGGAACCACGGTAGTCAAAGGTCCATGGCAGTCAAAGACAACTCGGCACTGGCTGAAATGACCTGATCAGTAATCCATTGAGCATTATTGAGCAAATTTGAAAAGATTATTTTGATGGTCCAATCTAGATGCCTTGTCGATGTTCACCTTGTCTTTAACTGACATTCAACTAAATATCAGTTATGTTCAACTCAACCTTTCTCTAAAAAACTTAACATTCCCTCTGACTTTAACCCTAAACTTAGTCCTTAGGTCTTAGTCCTAACCTAACGTTAGTTGATTTTCCGGAGGTAGTAGGGGAACATCGACCTGTCCAGGGTGTATCCTGCCTTCCGCCCGATGACTGCTGGGATAGGCTCCAGCACCAACCCCAACCCAACCCCCCCCCCCCCCTTGACGGAGAAGCAGCTTGGAAAATGGATGGATGGATGGATAGTAGGGGAACATTTAAGAGTTTGAAGAAAAGCTATAGGCAAGCATCAAAATAAAAAATGAAGAAAAAAAGTCAGTTTTCCATTACACTTTATTTTCATTATGCCTTTTCCATACAGTAGGACACTGATGAAGATAACTGTATTATTCTGCCGTATTCTGTGGTTAATGTAAGAGTTTGGACAAATTATCAAAGTGAGGTTTTACAACAGATTTATATTATATTGCATTAAACTCCATATTTGGGCGCACATGTCATTACATATAACATTAGTTTCAGAGTACATCCTTAAAAATGGTTCTTCAAGTGTTCTGTAGTAAAAACAATGGTGCTATACAAAGCCATGAGCACCCAAAAAAACATTGGGATGCACAAATGGTTCTTTGCATTGTCAAATAACAATAACCTGTTGTATACAATTCTTCAAAGAACAATTTAAAAATGGTTCTTTATAGCACCACAAAGGGTTCCACCATGGCTACAAGTCATTGAATCTATGTGAATTCGTATTATATAGAATCATTTTTGCTAAGGGTTACTGAATAGTAGATAATAGTTATTTAAAATATAGCAGATCTTGAATACATAATAATCTTGGGATTCTGGGGCTTAAATACTCACATGGTTAAGTTTCAGGAGTTTATGTCAGCAATATAAAAAAAATGACCTTCATTATCATTATATAGTTATTTTTTTCATGACAATGTGCCATCAATCTGCAAACTGCTGTTCACTGAACACATCAGTGAAATAGAATAGATGACAGCCTGTAGACATAAAAAACAGAGCTTGCTAGGACTTTGGCATATGCTTGGTCTGTATAGTCTGATGTAAAACATATCTGAACGGACCCTCTTATATTTTGTGATAATGTGTGATACTTTGCTGAGCCAAGCTGCCGGCGTTAATCATCCTCACCTGCGCTTTACCTTAGGCGACATTAAAATGTTTTGATTGGACGGCTTATCCACAACTGTCCGGAGGGGGATTAAAAAGAGAATCATGACGGAGAATAATTATTTTCAAATATTTGCTGGGGCCAGGATTCAGGGCTAGAACACTCGCCGGGCTGCTGATATACTGTGTTTTAATGATTTAAATTATCCGCTTTCGTTGGCTCTGCTGCTGTTAATCAATTAAGGACATGAGAGCTATTTGTCACCGAGGTAAAACCAAGGTCTCCACAACAAAGCGTGCTGCAGCCCGAAACCACATGACCTACGTGTTAAGGACCGCAGTTCAAACAAGGTAGGCTGACTTTCTTAGCACACTTAGCGAGGGGTGGAGAGCGAAAAAAAGGAAAACACTTCTGAGGATTTTAACACGTGTCAGTTGGATTGTGAATCCAACTGAGCCTACATTAAAGCTTTATTACCACGGCCTCAGATGCAAAAATAACTATCAGCTATTAATGATCAGTAACAAGATCAGCTCTTCTCAACCCCTCGGCTCATGCTAAACCCCACTAATCCAAACAGCTGTGTTTTGGTCAGACACACCTGAGCCCGTTCATTAAACTCCTCACTTATGCCTTGATGGACCAAACCAGGTGTTCCTGAGCAGCAGTTGCTTACTCTGAGCAATCCAGCTTTAGGATGAGGTAAACAAAAGCTGCAAATAGAGTCCTGGTAAGTCCTGCTGTGCAGAAGACAAGCTTTGTGAAAACCATGGCAGTCCTGTTTGACTGAGTGCCATGGTTTTCAGAATTCTTAAGATTTCACCTTGGACACTCGACAGGCACAAAAACTGACCACATCTCATGACTCTGGATGAATATCTGTAACAGCGTATCCCATCTTGACGAGAATGTTGGAGTATGAACTTGTGAAACTCTCTCTTTATGCCTCTGTTTGCTTTAGCATTGGATCGTATGGGAACACGCCTAATCCATGTCATGTAGAATTAAGCCACTTTTCCCATTCATCTGTCTCTCGGAAGTGCAAGTACAAAGGGAGGTACAAGAGGACAGAAGAACCACAAATTATAGAAATTACGCACTGGATGGATCTCCTCGGCGCAGACTTCCAGACAGCCTGAGTGATGAGCCAAATGAATCACCTGAAATCAAAGGGTAATAAAAGGAGACACAATGAGGCCCAATTTGAAATCGCTACCCCTCCTTTCAGCCGGTCCCATAACCAAGGGGTCAGGGCAGATAGAGTTCCTCAGAAAGAGGCTGTTGACAGCTAGCGTCAGTAGACTTTGTAGGCATTGTGCGGGACCTGATAGGGTTACTAGCGGCTAATCCATGTTGACCTCACTTGCTTTTCTTTTCCTTTTTTTTCTTTTCTGGACGAGGATGCTTTTGTACAGTTCGGACAACTGAAAAGGTATGATGATACTGACATATAACTATCGGCGCGGGTCTTGCACCAAGTCTTTTGTTGAGTTATCGGGTTGCATGTCTGGGACTGGAAATAAACAACGTTTGAGCGCAGGCAAGGTGACATTTAAAGTGGCTCGGGAAAGGGTGTGTTTGTAGCGCTAGGTTCAAAAGGTCAGCCAGGGAGTGGGGAGTATTTCGATGACTTAAAAGAAAACCCTATCGCAATGAAATGTTAGGGTGGCAGAAGCGAACGCCGCACGAAAATGCCACGACAGAAAGAGAAGTGTTGGCACATATTTTGCTGCATTAGAAAAAAAAGAAAGAAAAGAAAGCAGACCCAAACTTTGAAGTTTAGAAAGCTGTGTAAACATGGGCATATCCACAAAGATGCAGAGCAAGAGACAGCAGTGGCGGGGAACCAATCAAAGCCTCACGTTTAGCAGACTAAAAATAAAAGAGCACATTTTCAGCCTCAGGCTCCAATCACCTGTTTTCCCCTTTCCAACAAAGTGCCAATGAAATGCATAGCATTCTTAAGGGAGACGACCGAAAGCTTTATTTATGCTGATTCACCTTGCAATCGTGTTGGCATTTCCTTCATAAATCATAAAGAGAGTCTGTGTTTCTGTCCATGGACTGGACACTGTTTGCTTAGCCAAGGTGAGAGGCAGTTCGCCATCAATCGTGGACATGGAAGAACGCACAGGAGAATCAGCTGAATCAGCCCTGGAACATCACTATCATGTGGATAGAAGGAGAGCGAGAGAAGGAGCATGAACATATTGCTGCATATTCTGAGTTCACCTCCACCTAGAGGATCTCTGGAAGAGGCCGTGGCCAAGGAAAACTGGAAAAAGAATGGGATTCCCATCCCCTTAGCACTGAAATCCAGCCAAGGCCAACTGAATGATTACTGGAGATGTCAGGTGACAGTCCAACCCTTAGCCATCACAAAACTGCTCCAGCTCTCTTCGAAATTGAGGGTGGATTTTTCTACAATCCGACAAGCTGGCAGGACAATATAGGCATTTCATTTCTTGCTCTTGGGCACAAATTGGCAGGAAGCGCTAGGCCTCCTGCAGGATGCTTGTTGTTGATATGTGCCACGACAGCACTGAAATCCAACCATATCAGCTAACCCTGAACCGAAAGCATGGTTTTCAATAGGTGAAATGTTGGGGATAATTCAGCACAATCTGAGAAAATGGGCAGTTATACCTTTATTTTTGTGTCAAATAATGCTTTCTTTTCAATTGTACATTTAAAAGTGCTATCTGTAGATTGTTTATGATAAAATGAGAGCAAAGACAGATAATGATGTCATTGAAAGGAATTCTTTTACAGAGTTCTTGGAGAAAATCTTAAAAATGCTTTTAAAAAGAGACAAAGTCTCCACCATTACCTGTCTCAACTTGCAATTCATTACAAAAGCTAAAAGCACACTCTTTAGGACTGTGAAGCATTTGGCTATGTACACTTAATTTAGCATATAGCTGTGAGCTATGCTTTTCGTGCTGTGTAAACAGTAATTATACTGCGTCTATTCCATTAATCTGTGCAACACCTTATCTGCTTTGGTTAGCCTGGTGCACAATGAGCTTGGCTGTTCAAAGTGTTCAATATTACGCTGTTAATTTTGTGTTCGGCGTTTGTCCTGGTAGCGGCGGTGCTAAATGTCAGGAGCAAACGCTCATTGATCCACGATCAAAGTTTGGATAGAGGCCATTTGCGCGTTCGGAGGCATTTACAGGTCATGCTGTAAGGCAAGAGAAGTGATAAATTCCATTTAGTGGTGGTTCACTGAGGTATCGACTACCTCTGAACGTGGAGCCGCCGGAGGAAACGCACCACCCAGCGCAGCACAGGAGATTCAGCTAATTAGAAATGGGTTGTGCATGTGCAGCGCTTGCAATTAAACCAATCAAACTCAGGGGACAAGTAAAGGTGTAATACTGTGACCTCCCACTTCTAGTTTCTGAGAAATCAGATAAAAAAAGACAAATATTTGTGGAAAAGAGCTGGGCCTGGGTATTGGCCAGTGGTCAAGTTGGACTGGCCCAAGGGGAAGGAAGTGCTTATGCAATGTGTTGCAGCTTCTGTTCGAATTCTATGATTAAGTGAGTAAATATTTCCCAGATTTGTTGCGAGAGGAGGCTGTCGGTTTATTTATTCATAACGTGGCCATGAATAATTTAATGGTCAGCAGTTTCGGCTGGGGTGGAGGGGGAGGGATCATTATTGTGAGTAGGGGTGAAGGCTCATGATGGGGCTTTTGGCTGCAGTCCATAAGCAGTGACAGCAGCACATGGCCGTCTCCTTCACACATGGGAGCAGCACTAAAGCAGACAATAAGTCTGGTAGTGGACAATTCATGAGGGAGATGAATATGTGTTGAATTAGTATGAATGAACAAAGTAGCCGGAACATGGTGCAGATGGACACAGACACTTTATGAACTAATTTTGAACATTTTTCATGGAACTGGTATCATCATGCTTGCAGATTTCAGTGTTATATGATTAAGGAACACCTGGCAGGCTGATTGAAAGACAGTTTTAACTGTGTGTTTGTGTGTAGAAGCTTGAGAGAAACTTGAGCAGGCATGAAAACACAGCTCATTTTAAAATGCTGGAGTCAGAGAAGTCCTTAAAGGCCTTTGGCCACTCCCTGCTTCTGTTGTATGTTGCCTCCAATCACACTTGCCTACAGTTCTCCAGCCCTGCGTCATCTAGATCAGGTGTGTTGGTAGCTGGATCAGACAGAAAATGTGGACTGGTCCAGGTTTCCTCAGGACTGCAATGGGAATTTTTGATTTGCAGAAAATAAACGCCCTTTTTGTTTTATGTTTTCTCTGACTTATATATGGATGAATGCAGAATGTTCTAAAGTAAACTTAAAGAAATAAAGTGATTCTGTATGTGGTGCAGGATTGGCATTTGGCAATAGCAACTGATTAGTAATTGTTCTAAGGAGATCATTTGACCAAAAATGCTTAGCAGTTAGTGCCATTTACAGGCCCAGTTAGTAGTGCCTCTTTGTGTCATACTAATTTAACATGTTTTATTTTATTACTAGTCTTGTAAAGGCTTTTGGTCATGTTGTTGGTATTAACAGCAAGGAAAGTGTGCACATTGACAGAATATTCATTACTGAGGTAAGAAGTAGATGCTTTTGATCAAATTATATTGAAGTGAAGGGGAAGCATTTTTGAGTATTTTCACATTTTACATATAGAACTGTCCAAAAGTCAGAGCCCACCTTTCACTCAGTGAAGATGAATAACTTGTACCTAATGGCAGTTTGACTTGTAACTGAACAAATAAAGGGTCTGTTGACACGTTTTCCAAACAATACAAATACTGGAAAGAGCTATTCAAGTAATCATAATTCATTTAATGTTATCATGTTACTTTCCAGCCTAGCATGCGTGTGTGTCTGTGTGCATGTCAGAAAGAGAGAAGAAGAGAGAGAGTACTCTGCTGAGGGACCTCCCTCACGGAGTGCAAGTCTGCATCGCCCTGGAGGTTGATTGAGTTTTCAGCTCTGTTATCTGTGTAATGTTTGATGGAGTGGCCTTGATAAGTGCTACGAGAGCCCAGACGGAGGACAGCGAGGACTGCCAGCGCCTGATCATCTCATCAGCTGACCCTGTCTGTTGCCATAGCAGCACGTTTTTAACCTCTGGGAAGATATGCTCAGGTGATGACAGTGGGTTATGATCCACTCACTTACACTCACTCTCTCTCTTTCTTTCCAAGATATCAAAAGCTTATATATATATATATATATATACCTATCCATGCTTCACCTGCCAATGTTTTGTAGCAACTGTTGTGGAAGCCTGACACACTACACATTACACTGGGGAATATCTCATTTATCTCATAACCTAATAATAAAGTGTGGTTTTGCCTCTCTACATAATGTTTCCAAGTTAAATGCTACACTAGTGAGCTGACCTATCCTAAAATTATTTAATATGACCTTTCACTAGCATGCAAAAAAATTAATGTCTCCATCAAAACTGAGCCGTGCCCTGCAATTTCTCATTAGGTTCAATGGATTTTTTGCCAGAATTCTACTGAACATTCTCAAACTCTTGCAACAGTTGTTATGAAAGGAAACATTTGTGGGTAGAAATAACTTACATTTTCAAACCATCTTAAATGATCCTGAAGGAATGTGAGCCTGACTATGTTAGATGGCTCCTGTTAACATTACAGTGAGAACATTTACTATAAAAGCTGGCAGTGCAGGTGTCTTGATGAGAGCAGTACGAGACTGCAGTAATGTGACTTTGGCTCCCTCTGAAAGTGGGCCTGTGTTGTGCCTGCGCCCGCTCACACCCAAACGCCTGCCAGCATGGCACACGGATGGTGGCGGCCGGTGCCCAACTGGCAGCCTCGTGTTGGAGAATGCCCCTGGATCGCTGGTGAACAATCCTCTTAACCAACCCAGGGGCCTGTTTTTTTATCAGCCACAGCAGAAGTGAATAATACTGGTTTACTCTTGTCGGATAGGAGATTCGATTCATTTCGGACCACGTTTCAGCCTTTGAAATAAGACGAGGCCCCGCAATAGTCTCCGAGCTATTCCGTTCAGTTAAATTTATGCAAAACCAGACTGGATTTAGCTGGTCACTAGCTCGCACCAGAGTGATAGTGACTTACTCCAGAAATGACAACACACATTGAGCTAGTTTTGTGTGCTGTTGTGTTGTCATAAATTGCGACTGTAAGGCCTACACTGTCATCAGTTGCACACTCTGAGGGTCTTCAGCATCTAGCTAGCACAAGAGGTCATCAGTTTCAGATGTTGGTTGCTTGTTTGTGAATTTGACTCAATTCAGATCATTAAAAAAAGGACCTCAGCACAACTTACATCACTTTCAGTGTTAAACTAGATTCTCAAATCATATATCATAGTTTTAGTAGAAACTGAAATCGTACTTATATCAGTGTAAAATAAGGCTTATTGTATTAGCATAATGGTAGATACAATGAAAACAGTTATTTAATTTTGTATATTTAAAGATGAAATGTTCTACTGATATGTTTGCAGCAGCTTGTGGCCTTGCTACTTATATTACATCTGCCTAGTAATGGAAATTTTGGTGAATGCTGTAGCTACCAGAAAAGCTAGAAATTTAGTCCAATGACTTGCACTGATTTTTGCCTGGCGGCTCTTTCCAAAAAATAAACAAGCTTCCATATCATTTTCTTTTAAATAACATATGCTAGTATAGAATTGGCATTTTAATAGAAAGTATAAAATTCTATTCTTGGCAAGTGACCATCAGGAACCATACATCACTTATGTAGTGGCTTCAGAAGATCGCCCCCTGTCAGCAGTCTGGTGTGCTGCACACAGCCGTGATCCAGACGGAGTGAGCAGTCGATGGATTCTGACATTCATTTCCTGCACCTAGAAGATAATCATGTCTTTTTCCTCAGAAACCTGGCAATGGGACATTTCTCCTTTTCCAATACATTGTGAAATCATAAACAATAGCCTCTACTTGCCCCGAGCCCTTTTATTTAAGTCTGATGTATCTTGTGTGCAGAGGCGATCAATAGAGCGGAGGCTTTTTCAGTATGGTTTGCCTACTGTGATATTTGTCTGTCACTGATGACATGCCATCCCTCGTAGGAAATTTAGGCCAAAACATAGCTATTGATCCAGTCATCCCTGATGGATATGCTATTACTGAGGAAAGCTCTGGTGAGAGAAAGAGAGAGAAGGGCTTCCGTGCCAATTCTGGGTTTGTTTCTGCATTTTCTATGTCTTATATTTCTGGTTAAGGACACTATTTCAGTGGTTCATTCCTTTATAATGACTTGTCTTCTGTAGTTGACCTAGAATATTTGGACAGTTTGATGTAATAGTGAAAGGCAAACTGAGAGGCTTTAGCTTGGGTATTGTTCTAAGATGCTCATATGAAAGGGCAATACATATGACCAGGACTTAATCTAAGTGGACACTAGCATGTTTCTGTCAAAACCAGAGCAACACAATTAAAACCTACATGTCCTGGACATAATGCCAAAATAATATATACAATAAAGTACTGAGTTGTATGTATTGTTCCTGTTACAACATATACAATGAAAAAGTGAAGCTGTTATTGGAAAAATGAATCTGTAAAGCAACATTCCACTTATGTTCATTCACACAAGTAACCTACATGGATTGCACATAGACCTTATTCAGCAACTTTTATTTGACTGATGTCACAAGAGGTAACCCTTTTGGATTGACAGAAACAGGCGTCTGACCACAAAAATGCCATTCCATTCCGTTCAAAGGCCCACAAGTGGGGGGAAATGTGGCCGTTGTTTTAGCCGGGGATAAAATCTCAGGAGACAAATTTTGTTTAAGAGACCAGAGTCTCTTAAAAAATGCCAGCGCCAGCGCAACCCTGCGGACTGTTAACCTCCTATAATACGAGACCCCCCCCACCCCCCCACCCCGACAAATCAAATTCAGGATGTGGGGGAAGGAACAAGCCAGCTTTATCAGAAAGCAGGCAGCTGCGCTCCAGCGCCAGCCATAGCCCCAATCTGCTCGCTCTCCTTTACAAGGCAACAGCGCTATGAAAAGTCCAGCTAAGTAGTTAATCCTGTACTTTGGCGGAAGTACGAAGTGAAAAGTATAAAAAAAGGGGTGGGGGGTATAATGAACGAGGCCAGGAATCAGGAGCTGTGGTGAGCGTCAGATGGAATCAACGGCACTGATTGTGTTAAAACAGTTGGCACCTTAACAATGAGCCTGGATTCTATGTTTTGTGCAATGGCCCTCTAGCAAGAAAGCCTCAGATGCCTTATTTATGCAAGCATCTGATGTGCCGACTTTCATTCACCAGCACAACAACCTAACAATATTAACGATATGCTTAGTAAAACATCAAATTTACACAATTTCCCTCTTGTCCTAAATGCAGTTGATCAGCCAAGAGATGATTGTTGCCCATGCTTTGCTTCTTTGGTTTCGCACTGGAGCTACAAGGCAAATATAGCTAACAAGACAAGGAAGTTTGTACCACACCAAATAGCACTGGCAAACTGCATATCTAAATTGTCACATGCTTGGTCAGCGGTAACGAAAAATATTCAGGCAAGATGGCTCTTTTTACCTGAGACACACTGTTGTTTATTTATATAGCTAAGAGCATAGGGGAACCCTCAGGGCCTTCAGAAAAGGCTTTCTGTGAGCTAAAAAAAAAACACATGCCAGTAAATTTAAACAGTTATTTTCTTGACTGCTCAATGTATAATTGTTTAATCAGAATTTTGTTTATCTATTGTATGCAGGGAAATATAGCCAAGACAGCTTCTCCACTGCTTAGGCCTTCAGGAGCTGGACAAAAGACCATACATGTCAGAAAAACCACTCGGTTATTACCAATAAATTGTAAAATAAAGTATAAAATACCAACAAATTATCACAGAATAACCAACAAAATTAGTGATAGTGGAATGAAGCAATCATGTCTTGTTCTCCAATTGGTGGGACCAGTTTCATGAGAAAAACATTACTCAGTTCTTTGCCAGGAAAAACAAGCAAAAAAAATTTGAGAATACAAAATTCTCTTAGTCTCTTAATTTAAAGTTAATGTAAAGAAAATGTACATTTATACCCTGAACTGAAGGCATAGATCTAATAGTCATGATTTGCCTTTGGCTAATTTCGTATCACTATATGATGTAACATTATACCATTACACTCACCAGCCACTTTATTAGGCACAATTGCTTGTTAACACAAATAGCTAATCAGCCAATCATGGGGCCGCAACTCAATGCATTTAGGCATGTAGAGGTGATCAAGACAAATTGCTGAAGTGCAGACCGAGCATCGGAATGGGGAAGAAAGGTGATTTAAGTGACTTTGAGCGTGGCATGGTTGTTGGTGCTAGATGGGCTGGTCTGAATATTTCAGAAACTGCTGATCTACCGGGATTTTCACGCACAACCATCTCTAGGGTTCACAGAGAATGATCTGAAAAAGAGAAAATATCCAGTGAGCGGCAGTTGTGTGGACGAAAATGCCTTGTTGATGTGAGAGGTCAGAGGAGAATGGGCAGACTGGTTCCAGATGATAGAAAAGCAACAGTAACTCAAATAACCAACCAAAATCTCTGAGGAATGTTTCCAACACCTTGTTGAAAATAGGCCACAAAGAATTAAGGCAGCTCTGAAAGCAAAAGGGGGTCCAACCTCTTACTAGCACCTAATACCTAATAAAGTGGCCAGTGAGTGTATGTCAGTGTCAGGAAAGGCAATAGAAAATCTGAGATTACTTACCATTAGATTCAGTACTTATTCTAAGGCAAGTGTGTGAAGTGAGATAGTATAAAAGTTACTTATTGTGGTATATTAGCCTTGTGACTCCAAAGCAAAACTAAAGAAACACAATTTTAACAAAAATCTTGACAGATTGACTATTGACAACTGGAAGCAAGGTAAATTGGTTTAAATTTTAATTTTTGCCAAACTCTCGCTTAAATATTAATAGAACTAAATTGAGTTTCATTTACATGTTCGTAATGAATACTGGGGAGGTGGCTGAAGTGGGAAGCTCGGAAATGTGGCCTGGAAATAGCCCTGACAATGCCCCGCTGACACATGGGGCACCTTCCAGGTAGAATTTCACCCCTAGTTCCTGGATAGATGGAGATCTTACGTCGACCATTTTCTTTTTTTGTGCTCCTAGCAGGCTAACACTATCTGCATCTAAAGAGCTAGGCCATTTAGACTACAGTACTGTTTAATATTTTATTCTTGCCAATGAGTACACTGTGTGCCCTTCATCGTGTTGCCCTCCTGATTGTGTACCAGCAAGCTTGGGTTACACTTTGAGGGACAAACTGAAGATTCAGCCCTGCAAACAAAGCATGTTGTGTTTACAATGAGAGAACACACTATTCCAAACCCGATACGATGCAGGGGTGCAAACAAACACTGTATCCAGATGAAAGCGGTGCAACACCAAATTATTTATATACATTTATATGGATATTTTGCTATAAACTCACCTTTCACTTTAGTAAGAACTCCTACCGTATTCTTCCATTTACTCATCAGTTATAGACTGAAGAGCTTCTGTTGTCATGCACAGTTTCTGACCAAAGGACCACTGCAAACCAGATATTTATTATTCTTTACACAGTAATGACATTGACATGGTAGTGTGTGATAGTTTGTGTGGTGCTGGCATGAATGTATCACACTGTAACAATGTCCACTATGTAATTGAAATAGACTTTTTCCCATTTTTGGTTCTCACTGTAGCTCTTCTACCTTTCCAACCACATGTTCAATACTGGAAAATTGACCTTTCAGCCCACTGCAAAAAAAAACAAAAGAATGTATATTCCATTGTATATGAAGTGAAGGAACTATTCTGTGTATAAATAAATATTTTTTTTTACTTATAAATAAGTACATTTTAATTAAAAAATAATAAAAAATTCTATTGACAGAATTTTCTGTAAACTTTCCAAAGAATTTGGTCCAAGCTATTTTCGCCAGTACATTTTCCATTTTATACAGATTTTTTTTGTACAGTGTCAGGTACAGCAGTATTGTTGGGGTTTTTATACAGCAGTGTCAGTGCTAAAGTTGAATGGTCCACCATCCAAAAATATCTAGGCAAGAGCAGCTCTGCATTCAGAAACTGACTATTGATGAAAGACTAATGGTTAACTAATTAATTAATTAACTAATTGTTAATCGACAGGTGAGCTACAGTCTCTGCCGTCAGCAAGACGTTTCTAATAAAGCACCCAGCACATGTATGTGTGTGTGTGTGTGTGTGTGTGTGTGTGTGTGTGTGTGTGTGTGTGTGAGACATTCTACCAAAGTGGTTTGAATCGCAGATTAGTAAAAGTTTAAAAATGTCTTCTCTTCAAATTTTTTTACCTTTACGTTGCATACTTACTAAAACTCTGAAATCACTGAGCATACATTGAAACATATTTGTGTATTTGCATAAATGTACCCAGTTTCAGACCTTAATTTAAACTGTTGTTTTGGGGCAAACTTATATGTTCATAAAATATATATTAAATAATTGTTTAAAAAGGTTTAGTTGTGTAGATCAGTATTAAACATGAAGTGAGTAAATACAGTATGTTTAAAGCACTTTATGACCATTTTGGAATAACCCATATATTCTATTGTATATTTATATTGTGCAACCAACTCCTTTAAATATGCTCATATGCTCCATGATTAAATTAGGTTATGCAAACAAACACAGCTAACCACTTATTTACTACATCTAGAAGGTTTTTTTCAGCTGAATTCCTAGGGGCATAACACCAACTCATGTTTTAAACCTGAAATGCGTTTTAATTCATTTTTGAACATCATTAGTCCAGCCCTATTTTGTTTCACCACTGTGCAGCCCCCTCATGGTCTGCTCTGCACAGTGTGTCTAAGCCAGTCAGGTGCTTCATGGGAAGTTTTTTCCCTCTTCTCTCGAGGGAATGGGGTTGTCCAATCAGCTGGCTTTGTGAACAGCAGGTGTGTCTTGTCTCCAGCCTTTCCCTGCAGGATGTCCATGTTTGGTCTGTGACGGAGCCAACTCGTAAATAGGGTTCAGTAACCTCCACCATCACACATATGGGGCCTGTTTTAATGGTCTGTCACATATAACCATTACACATTCTTAACATTACAAACACATCACATTGGATGGGAACAGATCTCTGGAGCAGGGGTGTTCAACTAAAACTTCCAAAGGCCTAGTGACATCAAATTTCTTGCATACAATGGTTCAGATAAACAAACAGTTATCTTAACAGTTCAGACAAGTAATGAAATTGTGTTTGGCTGGTGGATGGTGGGGGGGTGGTTGTGGATGGACGTCATTCCTGTGCAACAGATAAAAATACAAAACAAGGAAAACAAACATTTTACATCCCTTTTCTGCTCTGAGCAATGATTTCAGTTTATTCAGGATTCTTTAATATTATGAAAAAAAGAACATTTATTTATTTATTTTCTTGGCTGTTTAGCTATTTAAAAAAAAAGTGTTACATGCAGAAACCTTTCCTTGCAGTGCTATTTACCAAGTGCATTAGACATATGGTTCAGAACATGAGCATAAATGTCACTGGAAAGAAGCTTTGCACTAAGGGCTGTACCTTTTAAATAAGAGTCATGAATCCATCCTTATATTGGTGAACTATATGGCCCATGCTGTTGCCACTGAGCTTGAAAGGTTCTCGATTCGTCCATCCCCATGTACAGTAATATACAATGTATTATATTCTACTCTAACTGACTTCCAGGCTGTGTTTGAGTATAAGGCACTATGACAGGCATTGTTATAGGCTCTGAAAAGTCGGGCCTTTCTTCACCTGATCCATACACAGCGTGCACTGGAGGCGTGAGGCAGTCAGGTTTAATGTGACCTCCTCTACTGTTATAATCACTTGCAGCTTTTATAGACTTTGCCAACAGTAGAGAATCTGTAAGCACATCTTGTCAAACTTTTTCTACCCTCAGCCTAAGAGCCAACAGCACTGTTTACAAAGCCCAATTGCTGTCAGTCTGAACGCTTAATGAAAGTGTGCGTGAGTGTGTGTTGGGGGTGGGAGGGTGGGAGTGGAAGGCAATAAGCTCTTTCAACTGTGCACTTTTTTACAGGTGTCAGGTGCTTCCCCAAGTTTGACTGCAGTTTTAGCTCATGGCAAACACACATGGCTTCAGACAATAAAGTATCTGTCATCTCTGCTTGTCTGATCAGACAGCTCCATCCACCCCTCACTTTGCTGTTAAACCACTGAGTGAACACTGCGGAACACCACATTGTCATTAGACATTAAAGTGCACCTTCCTTTTGTGGATGTACTGATTTGCATTTATTTATTTATTTATTTGCTTTTAATTAATGGTCATATTTTTGGAGTTGTTGTATCAGAGGATGAGATGTACCTTAGTTTGAGGAGAGCTAATAAACAAACAAACAAACAAGCAAACAGATAAATAAGTAATATGTTCAGAAAAAAAATGAATGACTATATAAATTCATTAAATAATGACAAATATAAAAGTAAATGAGTTAATGGATAAATTGCGATGGTAATATACAAGTACAGACACTATAACAGAAGTGTAATGCTCTTATTAAGTTTTAACCAGCCAACCTCATTACTGCTTTAATGAGCAGTAACTAGACGGAATTCAATTTTCCACAAAATCTCTTTGTTTTTGCATTATACTGTTCAAAAGTCAAGGATTTTTAATTTCCTTAATAATTTAATCATCAGTCAAAATTGACCATTAAGTATAAGAGCATTTTGTCCTCATCGACAACACAAAGGCTGATTCACTGGTATACTTTAGTTTATAAGTCTGTACCTGGTTTATTACCTTCTTATCTGTGTAATTTCATAAATCAAAAAGGGACCAGAAATTATGGTCTATGCTTATACATGGTGGACAAACAGGCCCTTATTTATGCTGGACCGTCTGATTGGAATTAGTTACACAAAGACTTAAAACCTCAGGAATTTCTGTCACTAGATTGTTATTGGATTGTTGGATTGTTAGAAGCAGAAAATGTAACAAAGATTTAAAACTGAACTTTGGAGGTGTGGAAAAATAACACTGCAGATTTCTTGAAAATCTCCTGAAATTAATGGAAGCTGTAATATAGGTAAAAGTTAGACATAATAAATACTAAAAAAATATTCATATATGTTTGTTTATACATTTATACAAAACCAATGTACTGTTTTTCATTTTAGTATTCTAAGCATTATGGCACCATTTTCACAGGGCTAGCTAGACCCACATAACTTAGACCACATCTAGGAGTAGTGCGCTTGTGTTTTTGGGTCCAATTACACATACAGTTTTGGTACATTCAAACATTCAAACATTCAAATTATTTTTTTTCTGGGACAGTTTGTGAAATGCAAGTAAAAACAGAAAACACTGATTTGTAAATCTGATTTCACCTGTATTTAGAGAGAGGCATTACAAAGACAATTAATATTTGATTTGATCAACTTCATTATTATTGTAAAAATACAATCAATCTGAAATTAATGTCTGTAACACATCCCATAAAAGTTGGGACATGGTACATAAGACTAAAATGTTGTTAAATGTAATCATACTATAAAAAAGGCACACAGAAAAGGCTTTATCCTTTATAGGCTCACCATTTTCCTTTGCTTAATAAAATGTAACAGCAGATAGTCCCACTTTTTCTCAATGAGCCATTGCAAAGATTTGAGGTATTTCCCTCTCTAAGGTGCAATGCCTATGACTTTTAATGCTTCAGACAGCAATGCATTAAAAACCAGCATCAGCATCACTGCATACATAAACACTTATTGAGACTGTACTATACACAGTGGAGGTCATATTTCTACCAGATCCAGAAACGCTGCCAACTTCTCTGGGCTCAAGCTCATGAAATGGACAGATTGTGTTCTCTGGGCCAAAGAAGACAAGAGCCATCCAGATTGTTATCACGGTAAAGTTCAAAAGCCATGGTCCGGGGGGGGGGGGGGGGGGGCGGGTATTAGTGAGTAACCTGCACATCTGTGAAATGCTGAACATATTTTGGAGTAATGTGTGCTGGCTTTTAGACTCTGTCTTTTTCAAGGACAGCCATGATTATCTAACATGACAAACCAAGCCACAGTCTGCAGATGTTATTACAGCATGACTACACAATCAGGTGCCAAACTAGCATGCCTGTCTTCTATTGCAAATGTGCAACACATTATAAAGTACAAAATATGAAAATCAAGAATCTGTCCGGTGGTACAGCTGAAGAATTGTATAACTAAAGAAAAAAAATGCTTTCAAACTGTATCATTTACTGTCTTCAGTCCCCAAGTGTTTAAGTGTTGTTAAAAAGAAAAGTTTATGTAATACAGTAAAAATAAAACTTGCTCATTTCCCAACTTTTTTTGGAATGTGTTGCAGGCATCATATTTAGATTATTAAAAAAACAATAAAATTTTTAAAATTAAAAAGGTAAAACATCAAATATTGTGTTTTCAATTTATTACAGGCCTAGGAGAATTTACTAATCAGTGTTTTTGAGTTATATTAGCCTATAACATACTGCCCCAACTATTTTAGAATTGGATTTGTATATATATATATATATATATATATACACATTAGCAACTGCCTGAGATACCATAGCAATGGCTAAAAACACCTTAACCACCCACTGGACACTATAGCTACAATTTAGCAAATCCTTAGCAATCGCCTGTGATACCATGACAATGGCCTAGCAACACCTTAGCAACCACTAGGGATTCCGTGGCATTTCATGGCTTTTTTTTGTTTGTTTACAAATGTTTCCCTCCTAGTTGTTTAATGAAGTGGTAAGTCTTATTATTTCACTTGATTAGTTATTTACTGCCTATTGGTCAGTAACTTTATTGCTAAATAAATTAACAATGAGCAGTGAATTTATCAGCAACTACTAGGTCGTGAAGGCATAATAAAGGCATTAAAAGAGCATTATAATGCCCCCTATATTGATAAAATAAATATATTGCTTAATACATAGGCAAATTGGTAAAAATAAGCGATAAATCAATAAACTTGAAACGTCTTCTGACAGCAATGAGGTTTGTTTGAAAGCCCTGCTCTGGACTCTCTCAGGGCTACTGCAGGCTGATATGGTCAGGGTGGGGCGGGGGCCTGTGACAGGCAGAGAGCAGCAGGATAAGACATCGACAGTGGCAGTGATAGAATTTAGTTGATAGTATCAGCAGAACAGGCGTGGTGGCGCTGGCAGGTCGGAGGCTGTCATGCCGTCTCCAGGCGCTGTCAGCGGGGGGCCTGACACCAGGCAACAATGTTAACTCTGCTCCTGAAAGGGGGCCATGAACTATGATCGGCGATATGGGCCCATAAATAGAAATCCATTTTCCTGCCATGCAGGGTGAGGAGGCCAGCTAGTAGACACACACACACACACACACACACACACACACACACACACACACACACAGCAGCGTGTACCTCTCGTGTTCTGAAGGTGAAAGGATTAGGGACGTTGATCGTGTGCTCTTGTGGCTGGATGAGCGCTGTCGTTACTGTGGTGGACCTTTCTCCCCTGACCACACAACCGCCACCCGTCTACTCCGATTAGTGGGAAAACCTGAAAAAAAAGAAAAGTAAAAGGGAATGGCAACACTTTTCTCTTCCCTGCGTCCAGTTCTGGAGCTAAATAAAAAATGAGAACAAACCAGGAGGGTTTGTTCTAAGGCTTTGTTTTTTTCATCCTTTGTTATTGGAAAGAGGAAACAGAGAAAAGGTGCTGATCTGCTGGCTTCTGCCATCTCAACATTGGTCTTATTATTGAGAGATCACAAGTTCAATCCCTGGAGCCATGCGTTGCAAGAGAGTCCAAGTGAACATAATTGGCCTTACTCTTTCTAGTGGGTGGGTGGGGTGGCCTTTTCCCTTTCGCCATCACTCAGCATAATGGTAGCTAATGTGGGCATCTGTTAGCTGATGTACCACAATTGGCAGTTAGTTGTTCCTCCAAACATATTGAGGAGTATGGCCATAAGTAGCTATGTAGACATGAAGGTTTGGATCTTGGTAGGTTCAAAAGGATTTTTTCATTTATTTCCATTCATTAGATTTAATGTGGAAACAGCACCATTATCATGATGCAGTAGCCTCCTCAGGGTACCCACTCAAACAGGAAAATAATGTTTAGTAAGTCACATTTCCTGGCCTCTAAACTTTTGGATGATCCCATCTTGAACTCTTACTCTTTTCTAACTCATCAGAAAGTGAGATAACACATCCAATCGTCTGGACAGGTACAAAAAATATTATATACATACACTCCTATCATTCTGTCACAAGAAGGCTGTAGTGCTGTTATCATTATTCAGTGGTATGTCCTTAAATTAGCTGAAGAATGCATACTGACTTGTTTAGGACTCGGAAGATTAGAATTATTGATTGAGACTTGCCTTGGGACTCACTAACTTGGGACTTGAACCGAGATTCAACTATGTTGTCCTGGGACTTGAGTGTCAAGACTTGGGACCTAGTTGTTTATTACTTGCAACTTAGTAATTTGTTTATATCTCTGGGTACCTCTTTTTGTTCTTCATGATTCCCAAAGGTGCACCTTTTCAATGAAAGCCACTCTCCAAGGCCTAAGTCAGTAAACCCAAGGACCCACTTTTGAGTTTAAATATAGGCTTCTCTCTGCTTCTTTCCAATACTGGCCTGGAGACAAGTCTCAATATGTTGTAAACCCTCTAATTTGGTCTAAAGTTTATCATCGTTTCTTGCCATCTTACATAAAGTGTTAATTAATCCTATGTTCGGTTTTCATGTGTCTTAGATTTCTTATATTATCTTGTTCAGTTTGTTTATTTTACTTTACACACTGTTGTGTTTTCTATACACAGAAATCTTCCACCACCCTTTTTACCAATTGCTTTCTAATTCAAATTTGTTTTAACAGCTTCGAAAGAAGAGTAATCAAATTACCTGCAAGTTAACTACTGTCTATTTCAATTGTTATTAACAGTCTGTGTGGGGTTAACTAACAAGTATATCTTATTCTGAGGCTATTTTGACTGTTGGACCACTCATATGAAATTATTATCCATATTAATAATAATTTCTAATACCTTAATTGGTAGCTTTAATTTTAATTTACCCACAGCTACTACACTTAGATGCTGTTCTGAATATGAATCAATGTTTTCCATCCAAAAAGCTCATAAGTGATTATGTGATTGCATAAATATTCCTACTCAAATTGTTTACTTAGTCATTATGTAGTTGCTCTTCCATTGGTTTTAACTTGAGTAGGTATTGACAATGGTTTCCTTTTATATTCTCAATATATGTGCAACTGTTTATCAGCTTTAGATAATGATTTATTGATGCAGCATTTAAAATTGTTTCATTTCCATTATGCTGAGAGATGAGGAGGTCTGATTCTCTTTAAGCAGATTCAGCAGTCAATGGGAAAACAAATAGCAACAGACTTCAGTGTAGTAATGAAGATAAGTACCAGCTAAAATGAACTCATAGCACTTGGTGAGGAGATTTGATGAACTCTTCTGATGTTAGCGAAAAACTGACCCCCCTTTTTTATCTTAACCTCTTGCTTCTGGAGTTGTTTCATCAGAGCAGGCCAGGCTGCATCACCGTGGCATTTCCTGGCACTGAAATTTCAGAGAAGTGACACTAATGTGTTGTCACTCACAGCATGTTTACAAATCGGCCTCGCTCTGGCCTCCAGCCCCAGACCCGTCATGGCCAGGTACTGATGAACCACGCTTGAAAGGTTGGGACGTAGTAAAGGGGAATTTGCGCCAACTTAAAAAATGCATGAAGAACACTGCTTTCTCTCTGACTTGGGAGAAACTGTTTTTTTTTTCTTCACAATGCCCAGGGAAAACCTTGTTCAAATAGCATGAGAGCGCACAAGCGGATCAGATGGGAGCCAGGAGGGGGGAGAAACAGAGAAAGAAAGTGCAGCTCGCAGTTTGAGCCTACAAGGCAATTCTTCCTCTCGTCCCAGGTGAGAGAACTCTAGAAAAAGAGAGATGAACCTCAGGAACCAATTTGCTGAGTTTTGTTCTGAGACAGAAGCCTGCAGTCTTTCACAGTACGCTTTGGTTTGGCTTCACAAGGAGGAATGAGGTCTGTAGGCTTTCAGTTCTGTTAAGAAGAAAATGGCCCAGAGTCACAGCCCTGTTTAAAGTTCCAAGTGGAGAGATGAATTATATACAGCAGGGATGACGTTGAGATCATTTGAAGCAGCAAAATGAACCAGGATTGAGGAATACCAGAACTTCTACCATGGTTAATTCGGGCTACTGGAGAAGCTGTCAATGTTAACCTTAACAGACCAGCTGGAGCAAATTTTCACACTGTTACTAGAGCATTGCTAATTCTCATTCTCGGCGGAGTGATTGGGATGCATTTTTGTCTCCATAAACCTAGAGATATTGGTCTAAATTGAAATCCACAATTGGCCAATGTGGACCATTGTCTTCTGTCATGAAGATTGTAAATTTGTAGAAAAAAAGAAATGATTTGGATGCACGGTGCATTGATTCTTCTCAAGTTTTGTGTACAAACTAGTTTCCATCCGCTGTCTTTATTGGTGGTGTGTATAATAACAAGTTAGGCATGATTACTAGTCTTTTGGCTGTGGCAGGTTATTTTTGGATGAAAACATTTTCAGTGGTGATGTTTACAGATGTATCTCTCATATCTACAGTACACAGTGTTTACTGAGAGTATTTATTGATAAATATCCTCTGTTTCACTGTGTATTAGTGCTGTATTGCATTGGGAATGCTCATGGACTAATATCTCATATTCTAACATATAAAAGTGTTTATTGAGGGTGTTTATTGTCTCTAAGGGTGGACTAATATCTCTGATTGTAGTCTATGGCAGTGTTATGCAAATACCGCTTATTGCACTGTATATGAATTTTTATTGACTCTGTTTAAGGACTCCAATTATACAGTAGTTTATTGGGTGTTTATTGGGAGTGTTTGTGGACTGATATCTCCTATTCAAAATAAACTGCTTGTTTTCAGTGTTTATAGACTGATATCTCCTACTCTATTTAATGGAAGTGTGTACACTGAGTGTTTATGGACTGATGTCTTTTATTCAGAAATGTTTATTAAGAGTGCTAACAGACTAGTATCTCTTGTTTATGGAGTGTTCATTTGAGTAAATAACAGTGTTTGTTGGGAGAACGTAAGGATGGATATCTCTTACTGCATTGTAAATGATGTTTATTAACAATATTTGTTGACCAGTGTCTCCTATTCTTGAGTACAGGAGTGTTTTCTCAGGGTATTTATGGACTAATATCTTCTATTCAAGCATATGGTTTATTGAGAATGTGTGTTGACTAATATCTTCTATGCTCAATTGTTTATAAGGAGTTTTTTGGATTTATATCTCCCATGATCAGACTACAGGCTACAATCAGTAGAATGGCGTATTGTAAAAAATAATACAATAACCATTAGAAACAAGACATTTCAGAATAAAAAGCAAGAAGCTGACAAGCCTTAAGCCTTAAGCCCTAGCCTCACTATGCAGTGATGACCAAGAGATGGGAACTTGAGTCAGTGACTCAGACTCAAGACTAACTTTGAGCCAGATAAAAAACACAAACAAAACTGATGAAATTAAGACTGCAAAGCTTTTGTTTTTAACTTTGTGCATGACTTTGCTTGGCTGTTTTGTTACAGTTAAGCACAGCCTTTACTCCTGTAGTTTGCAGGGGCATCAACTTTGATAAAAACTATATGCAAATAATGAGCCTTTTGTTATAGTCAGTTTGATGGACAGAACTAATTGCTACATGCAGAAAAAGGACCTAAAACACATTGAAATAGTTAACTAGCATGTAGTTTGCATAGCAAGAATGCTAGTCAGCACAGTAATGTAGCTGTACTTGTCAGATAATCTACCTTAAGTTTTAATAAGGTACAGATCAGATCCCTTACTAAACTTACCAAAGCTTGCTGTACACACTATTACACATTCCAGATGCTTCTAGTTGTTTTCCCTTTTTCACTGAATTTTATGCACACAGCACTTCAGTTCTGTCCTTCAAACTGAAAGTTTATCTATAAGTTTTTATATACAGATTTACTTTTTTACAACGCACTGCCTGCAGTTTATAATAAGTCTAAACTAATATAATCTACTAAAGACCCCAGATTCAACTCTGACTAATTGATAAGCAAAATAGATGAGAATGAGGGACTAACATTTAGGTCCATATATGGGCCCTTAGAGTCCCACTGATATACATAGATTTTAAACTTTTAAATCATAACACTGAACTCAATTTACTCACCTGCAACATGCTGTTTCTCATGTTCAGCACATTTAGCATTCAGTGACACAGAAATGAGAACCGTTAATGAAATCTTCCAAGACTTTTGACCAGCGCTAGTCATAATAAGTGGCTCCTATGAATGAAGCCCCCAGCAGTGCATTGTTCTTGGTGAAATGAAATCCTCCATATCTACTTTAACGCTCAACCAGTTCTCTACTCTGATCCTAATCGACAGCCATTCAATTATTCCTGAGCTCATAACCATAAAGCAGGGGAATGACAGGGTATATATTCAAACCAATATTTATTTGTAATAACGCCAGCCGTCTGGGTGAGTTGGAAGGTGGATGGGGTGGGGGTGGGGGGGGTGCAGACTTGAGAAAGAAGGAGAGAGAGAGGAATAGAGAAAGAGAGGTGTGTGTGTGTGTGTGTGTGTGTGTGTGTGTGTGTGTGTGTGTGTGTGTGTGTGTGTGTGTGTGTAGGTGTGAGTGTGTGTGTGTGTGTGTGTGTGTGTGTGTGTGTGTGTGTGTGTGTGTAAGTGTGTGTGTGTGTGTGTGTGTGTGTGTGTGTGTGTGTGTAGGTGTGAGTGTGTGTGTGTGTGTGTGTGTGTGTGTGTGTGTGTAGGTGTGTGTAGGTGTGTGTGTGTGAGTGTGTGTGTGTGGGAGAGTTTTACAGACAGACGAACTGAAAGGCTTGTGATTTATTAGTGCATTTCATATCCTTCTCATGGCTGCCATCCAAATATCTGGGTGGGGTTTGGTGGGGGTATGCGCTTACAGTATTGTTGGGTGCAAATATATTCCTTCGTCCTTTTAAATGTTAAAACGCCTCCTGTCTCCTCTTCGGCAGAGACGCGGCCTTAAACGGCCGCTCGCGTCACGCAACGCTGGGACTTGAAATAACCTTCGTTCAGGCGCTCTGATGAAGCCCTCGTCTCCTGCGTAAGACTGCGCCGAGGAAGTCATCAGCTGAGACACATTTTTGTGATTGACTGCAGAGAGAGAGAGAGAGAGAGAGAGAGAGAGAGAGAGAGAGAGAGAGAAATCAGGCAAAGCCAATGCCTGGGAGAATTGCGCTTGCGGTATTTAGATGTATAGTAGCAGATGGGAGACCATGCAGAAATCAAAAAATAGTTTTCGCTTGCCTTTGATTTGGGGGAGGAAATACTAAATGCGCAGCGCCAGACTACTGAGCGGATCGTCCCAGACCTTCAGACGAAAGCGCACGGGTTGATTCTCTTTTCCGAAGGCTGAGCAAGTTTCCTCTGTCTGTTCGCTTTTGATTGCTTTTATTTTAGAGACTGCAGGGAAAGGAGCCGTACATGCTTGACATTGCCATTTCAAATGAAGGGAAAAATGGGAATAAATTCACTTTCCAGACTATCCCGCAACACTTCCAAGGAGTTAACTCTGAGAAAAGAAAGAAAGTTTCCGTTAAATCACTGCACATGTCTTAATTGCTGGGTGTATGAATGCGTCCCACTTATAGCTGGTTGATTCTGATCTCTCTCTCTCTCTCGCTCTCTCGCTCTCTCTCTCTCTCTCTGTCTCTCTCTCGCTCTCTCGCTCTCTCTGTCTGTCTCTCTCTCTCTCTCTCTCTCTCTGTTCTGTGTGTAATGGCAGGCATAAGGACTGTCTTGACCTCTGGCTGAACTCATCAGACGAAATGAAGTTGTTCAGTGAGCTGGGGAAGACGAAGCATAGCTGGGTGAGAATTAATCA
Organism: Pygocentrus nattereri; assembly: GCF_015220715.1. Taxonomy (NCBI): domain Eukaryota; kingdom Metazoa; phylum Chordata; class Actinopteri; order Characiformes; family Serrasalmidae; genus Pygocentrus; species Pygocentrus nattereri. The sequence continues at coordinate 27,920,720 of NC_051213.1, forward strand.
ACCCCACCGGGCGCGTGCGGGCGGCGGCCGTTGGCTTGACCCCGCGCGTCTCGCCAGACCCTCCTGGAAATGAAAGACATCATTCCTGACACATCATATGCCGGATTATTGACTGTGGGATTGTAGTTGTGTGTCACTTCGATTTGTGAGCTCTGCTTTCTGAATAAACCGACAGCAATAGGATCGCTCATTGATTTCGTTGGATCAGTAGAGGCACATCTGATTCCATTCTGTGACAGTTTCTAATGTATATCTGTATTGTCTTGAGAATCTGCATATTCGCACAGGTCATAAATCAGCAAAACCATAGTTCTTTCTGGCCGAATAGAACAGATGTTCATTTTTTCGTAAAAGCAAATGAGAAAATCTGTTAAATATGAACTGTTTTAAAAAGCAATTCCCTCGACTACAATCACAGAGGAAAAATCACAAGACAATATGAATATAGATGGAGACGACATTGGTAAAATGCCTGAAAGTGAACTGTGGACTGATTAAATAGCAGCCCATGCAAGATCACACAATCGCAAACTGCTTCCATCTTTGAGAGAGAGAAGAAAATCAAATTCCACTCTTACTTCAGATCTGGAAAAAAAAAATCCACAGGTCCATCCTTCCACTGTGAGAAGACAACCCAGCACTCTGGGTCTGAAAGGATGTGTAGCTGTCAAGAAGATGAACATGATTTCACAAAACTCACAAACACTCATTTTTTTCATTCTCGTCCATGCAGACGTTTCTTTTAGATGAGAGCAGAATAAAGTATAAGCTTAATGGTTCCTTAGACAAAGCTTTCTTCACTGTGGTAGCCCAGTGAGTCTGGTGTAACTGGCCGAACTGAAAAGTCACTGTTATTATCCCAGAATAGGGAACAGGCTTTATTGCATTTATTGCTGCTAGAATCCACTGGGTCTGGGTGAGTGAAACTCATAGCATTTGCTGCTTTGAGAAATCCTTCATTCAAAGTTCCTGGGTGTAGAAACTCAAGCTGTTTGTTGTAACTTTGACAGGCAAGAAAGAAGAGAAAGTGGAGAATGGGATATGATCTCATTATATTTTGGCTTCTCAGAACCTTGACCACATAAGTTAGTCTGTGCAGTATAAAACGCAATGGGGTTGGAGGCGTCGTATTGCGGCTGCATTTACGCTTTCAGTGAGTTTGCAAGACTAACATCTTGGAAAAAGAGAGTAGGCCGAGGACAATGGTCCAATAGCACTGCGTGACTGGATTTGCTTGAAAGGAATGTGTACGGTCTGAGTGAGACTTTTTTTTTCTCAGGACGATACTCTCGGAGTGGAAATTTTTAATCTCGAGGCAGAAAACTTTGAATGCATAAGCTCTCTGCCTCCATCTCCTTGTCTTCATGACAGATTATGCCATTGTGTAAGTGTACGGGGGAAAGAATGAACTGCGGCTCTCCCTTTCTCAACACTCATTTGCGCTGGAACACACCAATTGGACACAACGCATCAAACGGAAAAGTAGTGAACCGACAATGCAGATCTCCACTCTTTGTCTGCTAGCCTACTTACACTTAATTAAAGCATATGGCAGACGTTTCTCCAGCATAGTGGATTCACATCAGAGCTTCGCCAGGGAAGGTTTCTTTTTCTTTCACACTTTCCTTGTGTTGCATGGTTTTGTTCAAATCCTGGTTTCGTCTTGTGAAGCACCTAATGCAGAACAACACTTTTGAAATAACACTTTGAGGCCCAAATAGTATAAGTGTGACATCTCAGAGATTTTGGAAAACAAGTGTCATGTTGCATGTATGCTGTGAGATACAACTCATAAAATCAGAAATGAGCACAATGCTTGACATTTTTCTTTGGATACATGTTATTTAAGGTCAAATTAACTTACAAACATACATAATATATATATATATATATATATATATATATATATATATATATATATATATATATACACGCTTGTTTAAAGGTTAATTTAAAAAAAAAGAAAAACAAACAGAAACTGTCAGTGTAATTTGCAAACCTCTCTCTCTATGTACTATGGGGTCTGTGAGCACTTTAAAATTTTGGATTTTTATTTTTTTATTTAAATGGGCAGAAATGACTCAAGAAATTATTACAAGCAAGGTGAAGAAATGAAGAAATATTCACATAATTTATCATTTCAAATAATAATAATTCAATTTGTTTGTGACTATTCTAGTATAAGCAAAATATTGATAGTAACCATGTTAAGGCCTTTGAACAAAAGGGCAGATTTTTAGTTTGCATTATAATATTTTGAGAGTCTTGCCGACTCTCAGGTAGATTTGAATCTTTCATCAGAGGCTTTTGACTAAAATTGAGGAGCCCATGCCAGCTCCAGTGTGCACTGTCATTAAAACACAAGGTGGAAGCATCAAATACTGAAAAAGTCAGGTAACTATTTCTAAGGTTCTGCGCCTCACTCACATTGTTGTACTGTAAATTTGTCATTAAAAATGCTTGGACCCCACCTTGACACCTTCTTTGTCAGAAGAAACCACATAAGGAAGTTTATTTCAGATTAACACTGCACAGTTCAAGGCTAGGATGTAATGATTCAGGCATACAGTTTGCCCAATGATAATTAGTAGAGTAAAACCTTTCATTACTTATTAGCAACATTAGCCTCATAGCACCAGTACAAAACTAAAGAAAACACATTTCAGACATTCTTTACTAAATGATTACATTTGGGGTAAAGAGGGGGAAATAGTATAAATCTGACCACTGACCAAGCTATTCCTTTAAAAATCAAACTCACTTAAAGCTTCTGTCTTAGCTTTTAGTTGACAGAGGCTCATGAAAACCACAGACACATCCAGTGTGTTTGTTGTCTGTTATACTCACTCTCTGCATGGAGTGGGATTGATTATTTTGACGGAGGAGTGCGGTGTCTGCCTCTCTCTCTCACTCGCGTGATAAAGCTCAGGCGAGCAGCTCTTTGTTCTCTGCCCGGCTGCTGTTTGTAGAGGATGCTAAAAGACACACAGCCTCATGCCAAATCTGTTTCACTGTTTGTCATACACACCATTGTCGAAGTGCTTTACAAAGATTGAAGATTATCTCCCCCTCGCTGGGCACTACAGTGTTTCACGGCGCGCTTCATGTATAATTCACTGCCAATATAAATTGTGGGAGTTAAGGAACACAATGCATTTTGTTCTGGCCAACCCATTGCTTTTTAACCTAGAAATTATTTATCGTTGCCTCTCCCCCGAGGAGGGCTAGGCTGACCCTGCAAGGCTCCTAATTGGCTCTGTTGCTTTAAAGCTTTTTGTTTGTTTACGGCTCACGACAGCTTTCCTGAATATTCTACACAGTGAGTGAACTTTGCAGGTGCAAGTGCTAAATTGCATGCCTTCTGCAGAGGCAGCTTGGTAAACAACAGCAGTCGAGGACACAGTCAGGAAGTATGGCTGCTTAAGGCACTGTCGGTCCTAAAGTCTAGTCCTAGACAGCATCATCCAATAAAAAAACACAAAGGAGTGTATAAAAGTCTGAACAATGGACTAGTGGCTTCCTGAATTGTTAAAATGTACAGTCACAAATCATAGCATGATTTTCATTAGTATGTCCTTCACATATAGTAGAAATTAAGTCTGAAAGTGGAGTGGTTTATGTGGTTTAGGCCCAGCTCAGGCATGGATGTGAAAGATTTTGGTGTGTTGAGATTAAATCCAAGACTAAACAGACATCATTAGATAGAAAACCAGCCCTATATTTCTCAGTTTAACCACTGAATCTGATATACTGGACATAGAGTTCTCAATTACAATCAATAGCAATCATCCACAGTACAATAGCTGTAATAGTGGGTTCATTAGAAAAAGAGTTTTACTCCATCATCACTCAGTGTGATGGGAATTTGGATAAACTCACTGCTGCCATGTGAGAGAAACTATAACACAGTCATCACTGCAATCATGGGTTTCCCCAAACTATGTAAATAATGAAATACAGAGCAGCATTTCTAACAAAGCCGTCACTGAATCTCTAACTTCAAATGTGTTTGCTCATTACATTAAATTAGACACTCTCAGTTAAAATCATATGCAAGCACACATAAATTGTATAGACCACTAGTAAAAATACTTCTAAGTTAATACACAATTTCTCATTTGAAGTTATAATATCAGCAAAACAATTTGATTGACACATAGAATTTTTGAAATATTTACATGAATTTCAGAATTTTTTAGTATTTGGTATGTCCCCTTTTTGTTTTAATGATAGTATGCATTGGAGCTGGCATGGACTCCCTAGGTTTATGCTAAAAGTCTCTAATGAGTAGATCAAATATTCTTGTCTCAACACAAGCCTCAATGGAAGAGTAAGACAAAAAAAAAGATATTTTCTGAAAAAAAAAAATATAGCATAAAAAATTCACGAGACTTTTGGACCCCCTTGTAAATATAGTGATGATGAAGCAGAATGATTGTGAGCCCACAGGGCTCCATATAATTACCACTCAGGCAAAGCACCACTTTCAAAATATTATGCTTAATGTCACAACGTTCACGTTAACACAGTGAAAGGTGCCTTAGAAGGGCATATTGAGAAACAATGGGCAAATACACATAGCTCCTTGTGTTGAGCTACAGATTAGAATACAGAGATGGAGAAAGACGAATTAAGAAAGCTGTAAAGTATTACACTGAAAATTTGCTAAATTCATCCAAATTTTCAAATTCACCCACAAAGTCGTTTTCACTGCTGTGAATCTACTAAAACACACAAAGCATCCCTAGATTCTTTTGAATCACTGTGTTTCATTACCAAAACAATGACATGTAATGTGTTATTAAGGATAGGAGAGGGTATTCATGAGTTCTTTGTAATTCCCCATTTGATGGTTGGGCTTACAGCAATTATGATGTTTAATTTACGGATTTAGCTTGGAGTATTCAGATGAGGCGAAAGGCACGGGTGGCTAAAGTTTGGTCGAGCGTGTGGCAGCAGGCAGGGTGTGTGAATGTTGATGTCGCTCCTCTTGAAGTCTCTCTGGGACTGAGGATGTGGAGTGTTGATCGTTGCGTCGCACTGATAAGCTAAAATGTTTCCAGAGCGTAAAGAATTGCACGGTGTGCGAGAGGGATAAACCATAATCTAGCGCTGCACACTGAACTTGACTCGCTAATATTTGCATTGGAAATCAGGTGCAAGTTATGCTAAGCTCCCCATTATAGCCTCATGTATGTGAAAAGGTCTCCCCCCTTCATTTGAATATGGCCTCTACTGCATGGGGAAAAGATGGATAATAGAGTGCAGTTGGCAGCAAAAGCTTTACAAATGCACAATTTATTAAATTAGCTATTGGTAATATCATATCAATATCCATGTGCATCTACTATGTAGAGACTGGCACTGTGTAAGTAAAATATTTCATTAATAAACATTGTAACAGAATGATTCTGGTCAGGAATCCTCAAGCCCACCCCTTCATACAGTGAGAGAAGACTGAATGATCACTTCTGCTAGATTAAGGATCCATTCAAATGAAACGGCTGGGCTAAAATGGGAGTAAAGAGTTTCATATAGGATTATATTAATAATAATAAAGTAATACAGAGATCAAAAGAAGGCCGGCTATGGAGAGTCCTCCATTCATAATCCTCTAAGGCACGGTAATGCATATTTCACTCAGTCATTTTGTAAATGTCCAAAAATCCATTTGCAAGTGCTGCGGTCGCTCAGCATTTCAAATATTGCACATTTGTAAGAGAACAGACCACTTATTTTATTGCGTATACTTAGTGAGCTGTACTTATTCTTTTTGATTTATATGATTTAAATTGTATTATCTTTAGCTTTGCATACATGGCTTACATTGCACTGAAAGGTTGCGTGTACAGTAAACTGTATTGTAATAAATATTGCATATATTGTTTGTTTGACTTTTTTACCATTTCGTTATCACTGGTAAGAGCTCATGTAATACTCCCCGGGCATAAACTATGATTATATATAAAATATGATTATTCACTGTCAGCCATTTTACAATAATACAATAAATGAAAGATCAGCATTGTCAATGAAGCTGGCTTAGACCATGCGAATGTTCAACTGTACAGGTTTGCTATCTGCATCTCACTAATTTTGGCATTTAGGCTTATTACAATCCCTTTTTAAGAGGGTAACTGCAACAGAAAAGTGATTTAAGTCATTTTTTGTAATGGCAGAATTGCATAAAACTGTGTGAAATCGTGTGGATAATCGGCTAAATCTCTCAACATGAAAAGATAATTGCCCCCTGAAATTAGCGTACCTGGGGCCCGTTGCCTTTGGTCATGCCTAGTTTCTTACATAGTGATGATGGCGATATTACTGCTTAATTAAGATCGGGCTAGAGTTGCTGAAGGTCGGCCATTAGAGCCGGGATCATTGAAATGCTAATTATAAACAGATTAGAAAGTTACGCTCCTTTATGGGGGGTTATTAGATAATTACTCACAGTGTACGGTTTAGTGTAATAATGATTATAGGCCACACAGAGTGTGTGTGTGTGTGTGTGTGTGTGTGTGTGTGTGTGTGTGTGTGTGTGTGTGTGTGTGTGTGTGTGTGTGTGGATTACAGAAGGCTGAGCTGCTGGAGAAAGGCATTATATAAGAGAGCTACAAAGAGAGGTAGCTTTAGTTCACAATAAAGCAACATATAAGTTTAGCTAAGTTTCACATAGACTGCTTATGGATGTCATCTTTGATATACAGTCAAAGCCTAATTATATGCAAGCAAACATTTGTTGTTCACTTTTAATGAAACCTCTATCTTTTACGTTTACTTACCGGCTACTTAATGAAGTTCACCTGCCTTACAGATACACTATATAAGTAAAAATGTCCAAGAAAAGCTCAATGGTCAGAAAGTGACCATTGATGAAGGGCTAGAGGATGGCTAACACAAACTGTGCATCAACACATGACTTACAATCTCTAACTGTGCACTGTGCAAGGTGAAGCTACATTTGTAATATAGTAGGTTTATAATACAGTAGACACTGAGTGTTCTACTAAAAGGAGCATGAGTGTTAGACATCACCTTGGTTAACAGCAAAAACAAATCTGGTAAGGTCAATATACATTTCCAAGAAGTTCCACCCCAGGTTAGATAATGCAGCTGGCAAACAACTGTATCTGAAATGTTATTTGCTCAAGTTGTAGTGTTTCAGTAAAATACATTATAGATCAATGTTAACATGTAGGTTCCAAACGGCTGTGGAAATGGTGATAACTCCTTGCAACTGACCTGAGTTTTCAACTTTGATACCACACAGAAATGTACAACTCACTGAAATGTTTCTAGAAGGCTTAACACATATGCCAATTTTTAAGAAGCAGGATTTAGCAGATGACCAGTGATAAAAGTGTAATGTCCATCAGAGCATTTTATTCTTTAGCACTAGTCTTAGTTTTATCATAAACAGTTATGCAGTTAACCCTTTAAGGCTGATGTGAAACATGGCTATTACTGCTATTGTATCGGCTCACCTGCTTTAATAGTGCAACTTTTCAATGCTGTTGAAACATTTGTTTGATATATAAAGAACATGAGCTCATAAAGCTGCACATCTCTGGATTTTTATTCAATTTGTTTAACAATTAAAGTTCTGAATTAGAAAATACATGAATAAGAAAATATGCCACACTTACACAACAAGAAAAAGAAGAGATGTTATACCAGATTACAGTGGAAAACCAACATGTAAAGTACTTGGTGACTTTTGGCATTTTGAGTGTAAATGTATGCATTTTTGTTTACTTGCAAGTGGATAATATTCAGTCAGTTGTAATTTCTGATGAGTTACCGACAGTACTGTGCAAAAGTCAGAGACCACAGAACAATGGACTGACCTCCCCAGAGTCCAGACTGTAAAGTCACTGAATGTGTTTGGGATTACTTGAAAAATGGAAAGCAAATCAAGCTGCAATGGATGCTGGTATAAAGATACATTTCATACTGAAATAAGCGATATTACATTTAGCTGTTGGGGGTGTGTGTAATTTTCTATTAAATATATATTAAATATGTGTTGAATATTTACATTTTCTTTTTACTTTTTGATGCTGAATCTTGGCTGTTTTGATTGAAAATTGTGTTATTTTTTTCTTCGTTGTTGTATGTTGAGTCAAAACTATAAATTTATATAGCTATACAATTTTGTAGGTTGAAATATCCTCATCTTTGCAGATTGATTTCTGAGGTCTTCATTAATATGAAATAATTTAACAATAGCTCCTTGAACAGGGCCAATACAGCACTGAGGAGGAGAGGGTCTCTTCTGGGACCCTTCAGTGTGGGTTCAGTGGGGTCAGGTGTACCACTGTAGGAGGTGTGATGAGAAAGAGGTCACTCCTACAAAGAAAAAAATTATTTAAATACTTGTTTATCTTTTACAGCTGAGCAACAAAGCAAATGTAGGGACCAGCCCTTCAGCCAAAGTTTTGCAAAGAGCAGAGGCTACCATGAAAAAAACATTTGGGCAAAAAATTAAAAGTGACCAGGTTTCCGTTTATTCAATGTGATTACCCAAAACATGTTTGGTGTCTGAATTTTACTTAATTTTACAGTAGTGAGACTTCTGAATCAAGATCTTCTGCTTTAATAGTGCAACTTCTCAGTGATGTTGAACCATTTGTTTGATATATAAAGAACATGAGTTCATAAAGCTGCACATCTGTGTATTTTTATTCAATTTGTTTCACAAACTAAAGTTTTGAATTAGAAAACACATGAATAAGAAAAGGAAGTAGAAGATAGTGGAAGGTCATATCTGCACCTAAACTGTCACCTAGTCATTTAAAATCATAATAAGTTGTAAGCTCAGAGAGACTTGTAGGTGTGGTTTCTAACACTGTTTGTTAAAGATTTCAGACTACTATGGCTGTTTTTGGCCATGCCACATACTTTATTTGACTTTTCACCAAACTATTCTTTTAAGAGCTTTAGAACTACCAGCACATCACAGAGAGCCATGGGCAAGGAGGTGGTGGGGGTCTGCCCAACGCAGGCCGCCCAAAAAGAAATTGTTCTTAGAGCCAACAAATGCTTAGATGTGGCGAACATCAAGCATGTGTTTAATGGCCCAGTGTAAGTGGGGAGTGGAAGAGAGGGAAAAGACGATAAGCAACAACGAACACGTCTGGGATCACAGGGACGATTAGTCATCAACGGGTGGCGTAGCCCATTGGGTCCCCGAAACGACAAGCTTTACTCTCTGGCTTTCCTTGAGGAGTTCATCTCATGGCTGGAATCAAATGTCTAATTAGAACCTACAAATAATTCCTAAGATGTTCCCTACCACTTAACCCAAAGCTACTAGAATTGCCAAAGCATATAAAACCTTTTTGTGTGTTTTGGTGCTTGGCCCCAAGCAGATGTTGTTGTTGGGGTTGTTTATCAAGAGCGTGATTGATGAATAAAAAGGAAAGTCAGACTAAACACGTCCCCTGGTGTTCTGGTTCATTCTATTCACAGAGCATCCCTAGGTGTCCTTGTAAATGCAATAATTAAAATGATTACCACTGCGCACGACTGCGTGTATGAATACAGATTGCAGGGAGCTTATCATCAGCAAACTGCTATCGAAAACAAAGTGCTTGGGTTTCGCTGAGTGGCTAATCAGGAGCATGCCAGCTTATTTTCAGGAAGGATTCAATGAGATTTTTTCTTAGTCCGTAATATTGTGCTTTAGTTTTAAATAGGCTTATTTGAGCCTATTGTAAGCCAGTCCAATGTGAAATGCACAGGGACTAATGTTTTGGGAAAGCTGGAAAAAACAAACAAACAAAAAAAAACATTCCTAACATTAATTCAAACATTGGAACACTACCATGAGAGTGCAGAATGTAAGCTTTGATTCAATATAGGAACCATACAGATCTTTTATACAGTCTCCTTTTAGGTCATTTCATCTTAGTGGTCACCAAACCTTTTTGTGGAGATCTACCTTCATGCAAACTGTAGCTCAAGCCCTAATCACCTCCACCTGATCCATCTAATTGTTGCCTTTAGGAAACACTGATTAAGTGAATGAGGTGAGTTAGATTTGATCTACAGGTGAAATATCCACTAAAGGAGATTTTCAGGAAGAGGGTTGTGGCCACTCTTATGTATATTTTCCCCCTTTTTAGGTCGAATGGACCGTAGTTTATTGGCCAGTTGTGCCCTGCTGTTCTAGAGAGCTAAAGTAAGGTCTAGAGGTGATTCTAAATGTTGCATCTTCTTTTCTATCTCAGTATGTGTCACGCTTCCAGGTTCTCCTCCCTTGCCTAACATGCTCCAGGACTCCATTTCCCAGAACTCCTATCATCATGACGTCACCCTTTCCGCCAATCACAGGCCTCTGCCCCATTCATAGTTACTCGATTCCTAATGCAACACACCTGTGTTTGTTTGCTTCAGACTTTAAAAGAATCCTGGTTTGTTCTCCTTATTGCTAGGTATTGCCATTCTACTGATTTACTGAGCCTTGCTCTTCTGATTTCATGACTAGTGTACTGAAACTATTGCCTGTTTTCCGACTATTACTCTTTTGGATTTGCCCGTTTGCTCTGGTTGCTTGTGTTTTTGTATTTGCTGTTTTTTTTACTTTTTGCCTGTCTTTGGGTTCTGATTTTGGATATGCCCTGACTCTTTCCTTTCTCCCAAGTGTTCTCTCATTAGACCAACTTTTGTTTTTAAGAACCACGAGCGTCTTTCTGTGCTTGTGCAGCGTTACAGTATGAGTACTAAACATGCAACAGTGCCTGAAATATCAGGATCAATCAATTAACAACAGAGCCCATGAAGTTGGTGTGTCAAAATTATTAGAAAGACAACTACCAAATAGATAAAGATGTAGGTGGAATGTAGATGATTAAAAAGAGAAGAAAACACCAACATGACCTCAAATAGCTTTCTACTATGTACAGACCACAGAAGGGCAGAAAGGCCTGGTTAAGGTTCAATGGAAGAAAGGCATTTTCAATAAGGAGTAGGTATATAGTTTGAACAAAGGATGCAAATGAAAGTAAAGGCTGATCATTTGTATCAGTTTCCTAAATGTCTTCTGTTTTGCAGTCTGCTTGCGTTCCCTGCTGGACAACTAGAAACGTAAAATTTGCCTCAGCTCACCTGAGATTCACGATTCTAAGATGTCATGATGCTCAAATTGATTGTCACACCCCTGAGCAAAGTAGAGATGCGCCTTCCTCGTACAATGTGTTCTCCTGCTAATGAGGAATTTGTGAGCTGGTTTTTGTGTTTGGTTTGGGGCCGAGCGTGACCGCGCCTCTGTCAGTAGGCGAGATAGACCAGTCTCGCCCTCCCTCTTCTCTGCACTGGCGAGATTAACAACAAAGGGGCTCAATTAATCCATTTGAAGTGACATGGAATTTGAATGCAAAAAAAAAGAAAAAAATGGAGGAAAGAGGAAAGAGGAAACAGCAAACGTTGTTTGCAGCCGTGTGGGCAAAAGATAGAGGGGGAGAGTGAAATTAATTGACCTCCCTGTTTGCAATTAACCACAAAAGAGATGCCAAGCAATAATACTCTCTGAAAGCTGGATCTACTCTGCTAAAGTCAAAGAGAGAGAGAGAGGGAGAGAGGGAGAGAGAGAGAGAGAGAGAGAGAGAGAGAGAGAGAGAGAGAGAGAGAGAGAGAGAGAGAGAGAGAGAGAGAGGCCTGGATGACATCGCCCTAGAGCATTACATGCTAATCAGTAAATTCTATTTGCTTGTTTCCTGACAGACATGTCCCTATATGCCTGTTCAAACTCAGCAAAAACATGATGCTAAAGCTCCAGTGCTCTCTAATTTAGTTACTTTTAAACACAGGCCAGCTAGACAGTCTGACACATGTACAATTCCCAGCAAAGGCTTGAAGACACCTAGCTTCACAAAATGCTTTTAATAGATGATGTTCCTTTATTCCTTTAATAGATGATATTCCTTTATTCCTTTAATAGATGATATTCCTTTGTGAAAGTGTGGCGTAGCAACATATTATACTGTATACACTTTCAATTCAGTACACATAGGTATAGAGCAATACATTCAACAGACCGGAGCAAATTAATGTGTTTTCATACTGATCATAACGCTTCAAATTTAAAAAATAAAAGAAGCATGCATATATTGATGGCAGAGCCTACTTCCTCAGAAAATATAGCTTTCTCTTTACCTCAGAATTAAGATCAGATAGGAAAAGAACACATTCAAATATTAGCTATTACTTGTGGCTAGAACACTATTACATAATGTTGTACTTTTAGAGTCTTGAGTGTTCTAAAACACCAGAAAAGCAAATGTGAATGTATTAACCTCAGGCAGATTTTCAGGCAATCCTTTTTATTTTGTTGTATCACACCAGCACAGGGCAATACTTTATTTGGAAAGTCCACTTCAGATGCTTTGGAGATTCTTCATTTACTTTCAAGTTTGTTCTACTAAATAGCTACTAAATTGACTGTAATTCCAAACCTGGCTCTGATCTCAACGTTTACATTAACATCAACCTAAAACCTAAACCCAAGCCTTACCCTAGTGCTAGCCCTAACCTTAATCCAAATCCTAACCCTAACCAATCACAGTTTAGAATTGACTGAGTTTCAACAGATTCAACAGTTAATTGTTAACAATTTGAACATCTGTAGATAATCTATAAGTGACTATAGTGGACTGTGCAAATAAAGTGATACCCAAAACAGCACTGTATAGTATCTAACCAAGTTATGAATTGCTACACGTCTATCCTATTGTCAGTGTGCAAGAACATAAACGCTTGGATCATATCATTTTTATTTGCAAATACTGCAGAAGTGAAGGAAGAACTGATAAAAGACTTACCTGTACACCACACATTTTATGCACACCACATTGTTGTGATGTCAGCACTCATTAGCACTCAAACCTTTGAGGTGTTTAAATCCCCTTTAGGGCATTTTTTTCCATATATGGTTTTAAGAATAGCTTGGAAGGAGAGGACTGTCAAATCATTATTGAGACAAAACCTTGTCTTCATATCAAGGACGACACTTTGATAGACAAGATCTACACAAAGTATTAGGAAATGGTAGTTTTATAACAACAAAACATTTGAGTTTTTCTGATTGACTTGTAAGCTAACAGTGAAAATCATTACTTTGAAGATTGTAAAAGAAGAAAAGATGTCCCCAAACTTGTGATGTGCCCTGTGTTAGCCTTAGCATTACCATGAGCACGTTCACCCGGGAAAATCAGCTAGGCCGAGCAGTGGTGGAGCAGCCGGGTCGATTTCGTTTAGACAAATAATTGCCACCTTCAAACATGGCAAGGAATTAAAGAGCACCCAGTGCCGTACCTCCCAGGTTCACCTCTTGTCGGTTCATGCAGCGACATGAGTGTATGCTCAAGATCACATTGAGGCCTAATCCTCCTTCAGCCCTAAATACACCGCCGGACTTTTTTAATGACTGTTTGTAGTAGACGGCATAAAGCTTGTCTGCGGCACAAAGCTAACTCGGAGCCTAGGTGGAGATTAGGCTTGGACACCCATCAAGGGAAGCCTTCATTTCATCTCAGTGCGGTTATTACATGTGTATGATGGGAACAAATCCTTGATTGTGTTCCTGTGAATGGGAAAAGATTCCAAACATTTGACTGTCAAAGCTACAAGACAGAGTCTTTTTTGTGTGTATTAGCATGTGTCTGTGTGTGCACTTTCTGAAGATATAAAGTGTTTTCAGTTGCTTCAAGAGCTGGTTTTCTGCATGAAGAGAAAGCCTCAGCTTATTGAATGGGGAGCCCTTGCTTTGTTTCAAAAGCAGCCTTGCTTAAATGGGACTTACTAGCATCATCATCAAGAAGGTCTAACAGAGGCTTCTTCAACCGGAGAATTATGCAGTTAAAGAAGCAGCTGCTAAAGCATCTCTGTTCTACAATCATCCAAAGCATTCTGGCATCATCTATCACTTTCTGGTACAGCAGCACATGCTCTTACATTAACAGAAAACTTCAGATTGTGAGCAAAGCCTCAAAAAGTAATCAGACGTGATGTCCCATCAGTGCAGTCAAGGTAGATCACATACATCAAGAAAGGGGCTTTAAAAATGACCTCTGACTATTTCCACCTGGATCACTTTGCAGCACTGCTATGCACAGTTACAGTAATGTATAACCACACATAACCACACATTCCATCAGAAAATATCACTCTGGCATTTTATAAATGTCCAATCACTTGCTTGTTAGCTAGCTTAGCTATTTAAATACTTTAACAAGACTTGGTACACTTAAAAAGCATTTAAGCAGGGATTTGCAACACCAATTCCATCCAAATTTGGGATGCTGTGTAAAATGTAAATAAATGTAAAGAAATATAGAATGCAATGATTTGCAAATCTCATAGAACCATATTTTATTCACAGCATAACAATTTAAACAGAATCAGTGGTTGAAAGTGAGACATTTTACCAGTTCATGAAAAACATATACCCATTTAGAACTTAATGGCAGCAATGCATCTCAAAAAAGTTGGAACAAGGGCAACAAAAGGCTGGAAAAGTAAGTGGTACTAATAAAAAAACAGCTGGAGGAGCAATTTGCAACTAGTTCACATGAAAAGCATTTTAGAGAGGCAGAGTCTCTCAGAAGCAAAAATGGGTGGAGCTTCACCAATCTGTGAAAAACTACATCTAAAAATTGTGATATTGTATAGTAACAATTTCAGAAAAATGTTCCTCAATGTAAAATTGCGAAGACTTTCAATATCCCACAATCTACAGCACATACTATCATCAGAAGATTCAGGGAATCTGGAGAAATCCCTGTTCGCAAGGCCAACAGTCAGTATTGGATGCTTGTGATCTTCGGGCCCTCAGGAGGCACTTAAATTAAAAACAGGCATGACTCTGTACTGGAAATCACTGCATGGACTGAGGAACACCTCCAGAAATCATTGTCTGTGAACACAGGTTGTTGTGTAATCCACAAATGCAAGTTAAAGCTGTATCATGCAAAGAAGAAACCGTATGTCAACATGATCCAGAAACGCCACCATTTTCTCTGAGCCAAAGTTTATTTAAAAGGCACTGAGGCGAAATGGAAAACTTCTGTTTTAGAGGAATCAAAATTTTGAATTCTTTTTGGAAACCACAGACACCATATCCTGCGGACTCAAGAGGAGAGGGACCATCCAGCTTGTTACTAGCACCCAGACAAAAGCCTGCATCTCCGATGGTTTAGGGTTGGCCTGGGCAGTTTATACATCTGGAAAGGCATATTATTAATGTTCTCTTCAGATACACAGTGAAAACCTTTTAATCCTTCTTTCTAAAATTGTGGGTGTATTTTTCAAATAAGCACCAAGAATTTAAGAGTACAAATCCTTTCCTTGGTAATTGAAAACTTTAACTTAACATGCTGACCTTGAAAGATTGTCATACAGTATGATCATTTGAATCAGGATTTTCTCAAGGAAGGAGATACACATGATCCAAAATGTTCAGTCAAAAAGTTTGCATGAATGTATTTAGGCATAACGTGTACTATGACATCGCATTTTATACATGTGCTAGTTAAAATTTCAGCTCAGTGAAAATAACTTCAGCTTCAAATTCAACTGTTAAAAACATTTTCAGGTACAGAAATGACAGGAACTGACCTCAGCCCCCTCATTAGCAAAAGATGTGTTTGAATTCTGCTGATTCTAGAGCTGCCCTATTAGCTGGTGGCATGTTGTGTATTATTTTAATTCCCCACCCTATTATTAAACTTATAGCAATAACTAACAGCGTTTACCAGCAACAAAGATAACTTTGACCAAAAGCACACACACATGATTATTTAACTTCCAACAAATTAGAGGTCCCAGTATTTCAGTGTAAAGTCTGAAGTGTTGCTCTACAGCTGTACCATGTTTGAGTTCAGGCATATTTTCAACTCATGTCTTGTGTGTCATCTACAGGAAAACCAGCGGCATTCATTGTTCGCTATCAGAGGTCTAAATGGGACAGGCGCAGCTTTATCCCTCCATCCATTACCCATCTCTAATGAGTCCCTGATGGGTGCCGTATTTGAAGAGGAATGTTCCAACGAAAGCGTGAAGGGTTAATTTGGATTGGCTCAGGTGAGTTAATTATTCTCTTCACCCACTTCGCTGCACATCCATAATGATTATTAACAAGCTTAAAATACTCAAGGACCTCTGGGAGCTTTCGGGTAACAACAGACAGCATGAGAGAGAGGGAGAGAGAGAGAGAGAGAGAGAGAGAGAGAGCGAGCGAGAGAGAGAGAGATGAGGAAGGAGGGAAGAAGAGAAGGGGGAATCATTATGCTAATGAGAGTGCAGTAATGCTTTGCAATCACACAGTGGCCACAGCACTCCAGTGGGACTGGGCAGGGTCATGCTTTTGCTCTCTCTCTCTCTCTCTCTCTCTCTCTCGCTATCTCTCTCCCTTTCTCTGTCTCTCTCTCTGCTGCTAGGAGGAGAGCAGTGGATTGAAGATGATTAAAGAACATTCATGCATGGATCCCCAATCCTTTGTGTGCCTAAAGATGGGGATAATGGCAATTTAGCCAATCTGTTCTGGGATCTCAGCACACATGATTTGTTCTCTTCACAGTGATATTACATATAGCAGAATCTGACTGAATGCATTGATCTCTTCTCCACTTGGTATGTACACACACATATATAATACATACATATATATATATGATACAAAGAGGGGTGTGTAATGAAGTGGTGAATGCATAAATATATATATATATATATATATATATATTCATACCAATGTCAGAGCATATATATATATATATATATATATATATATATATATATATATATGCATTGACCACTTCATTACACACCCCTCTTTGTATCTAGTTTATTTTATGCTATTTTATAGTTACAGAGGGGCAGTCGTGGGCTGGAGGTCAGGGAACCAGCCTCGTGACCGGAAGGTCGCCGGTTCGATCCCCAGAGCCGACAGCACAAGACTGAGGTGTCCTTGAGCAAGACACCTAACCCCCAACTGCTCCCCGGGCGCTGCGAATCGGGCTGCCCACCGCTCCGGGCAAGTGTGCTCACTGCCCCCTAGTGTATATGTGGTGTTGCACTTCACGGATGGGTTAAATGCGGAGGTGAAATTTCCCCGTCGTGGGACTAATAAGGGTCACTTAATCTTAATCTTTCACCCTGTTCTGCAATGGTCAGGACAGTGATAGTGTGGTGGTAGTGCCGTGTTAGTGTGTGTTGCACTAGTCTGGGTGGATCAGATCAGTGCTGCTGGAGTTTTTAAAAGACTCATTGTGACTACTGGACTGAAAATAGTCCACCAACACAAAACATCTAGCAAACAGCATCCTGAGGGCAGCTTCCTGTGACCACTAATGGAGGACTACACAGCAGCAACAGATGAGCCAACTGTCTCTGACTTTACATCCAAAGAGAGGACCAAAAGGGTAGGTGGGTCTGTTAGAGTGGACAGTGAGTGTAAAATCCTTATGGGGACTGTGGAAAAATATAAATATATATACAAATAGGTGTTTTCCAGGCATCTTTAAAATTGCCTTGGTGAAGCCTCTGATAAAAAAGAGTAGCATGGATCCTTCTGCACTAAATGATTTTAGACCAATTTCAAACCTACCTTTTCTAAGTAAAGTCTTTTAACTGTTAGAAAACAACTTTTAAACATGCATATCTAATATCAAACAATTTAGATGAGAAGTTTCAGTCAGGTTTTCATTCTAACCATAGTACAGACACAGCATTTATTTGTGTTATGAATGGCTCAGTGCTGATGCACAAAATCCTTCTATTTTGGTTTTATTAGATCTTGCAGCTTTTGCTACTTTTGACTACAATCTAAGCTACTTTGGACTAAATAGTATCTAATTATCTAAATAGTTGTGGCCATCTGTGCACTTCTGGAGCCTTTCCATCACTCAGGTGCAGGTTAATCCCTTTAAAGGCCTAGGCCCACCGATACATTTTACAACACACACTTTTATAACCTAAGAATAGCTCAGCCTGTTTGCGCTGGAGTCTCTGTAGTTACTGAATAAGTCTTAGCATGTAAACAGTCAGGGATTTTAAGGAGGTAATCTCCATCTCTTTTTTGTCCTAGAACAGTTTTATGCACTTTGTAGCAAACTATAACTTGATCTTTCTGTTCTTGAGATCTACCACTGCTTTGCATCTGTTAAACAGTCTAAGATAATGCTGGTGTTTTCTTCTCTTCATGATCATCTCTGACACATCTACATATGCCCACATTCAGTATTCTTGCTCTACCCTGTAAAAATAGATCTGTTGTTTTAATTTAATATTGTAAGTATCGGCTGCCATAAACAATTGAGTTGACTGAACATCAACTATTAAGTTAACAGTACAATAATCTTTGTAAGGCAGCTTAGTTGATTTTTTGAAGTAAAACACCAAATTATCTTTTATAGCACAACTCCGGTCCTGGAGGGCCAGTGTCCAGCACAGTTTGATGATTTACCTGCTCAGGGGCAGTCGTGGGCTGGAGGTTAGGGATCTGGCCCTGTGACCGGAAGGTTGCCGGTTCAATCCCCAGCGCCGACAGTCCATGACTGAGGTGTCCTTGAGCAAGACACCTAACCCCCAATTGCTCCCCGGGCGCCGTGGATAGGGCTGCCCACCGCTCCGGGCAAGTGTGCTCACTGCCCCCTAGTGTGTGTGTGGTGTTTCACTTGCATGGATGGGTTAAATGCGGAGATGGAATTTCCCCGGTTGTGGGATCAAAACAGTATCACAAATAAATAAACAAACACACCTGATTACACTCATGTGTTAATGGCCTAGTTTAGTGGGTATGTTGGAGTAGAGACCAGAGTTGTGCACCTCTGTTTTACAGTATTTTTTACAGGTGTTGTTTATGCTGATTCTGAAACATATAATATTTAGCCATGTCTCTCATCGATTTGTTGGCCTCATAGCATAGCTTGTTTATGCTGGCTTTGACATTATATGTCAGCAATAGCCTCTAAATGCACTTAAAAAAACAAAAGTTGCATCACTGTCCAAATACTTGTGGACTTCAGACCACTTCCATATATTTAAATACTTTTAGTATCACAAATCCAAAATGAACAACACTTCTGCCTGTAAAAAAGCTGAAATGTCTTCGCCTGTCATCATCTGGCAGGGTTTGTTTTCACTGGGGTCTGACTAGTGAGGTGGAGGAGATGGTATTTCTCAGACATCTGTTCCTGGCAGCGGCTGTGGTGTGCGGCTGCCCATCGGGCCACTCCCTGGGGCTCCCTGATGGAGGAAGAGTGAAAGATTTGCAGTGGGCCGGTTAATGGTAATTATGCGAGGGGCCTCCAAAGACAGAGGCGGACCCACAGGGGCAGCCACCGAGAGACCTGCCCCAACTCCCCCCATGACCCCTTTATGGAAATCCTTATAATAAATAAATAAACATACTGTACATTAGCCTGTAGAACTGTACAGATGTCAGCCACTTTGTCCATTATTAAAACTTATTACCAGTGGCAATAACAAGATGCAATTTAATAAGAATTACTTCTTTTTAAAGAAGAAAAGACATCCTCTCAAAAGATTCTAAACTTAATTCATACCAAATTTAGGATAAATTGTTACATAGTAGAGAGATATTTTATACGATTTAAATTTTAGATTTGTTTTGCAAAAAAAAAAAAAAACTGAAGCAAAAAGTTGAAAGTGCAGACTCAAACCTGTTGATACAGAATGCAAATGAAATGTAATTATAATTCTGTATGTAATCAATTATATAAATCATAAACATAATGATGTAATTATGTGCAATTACATTTAAATAACTATGTAATTACAAGAGAGTTTAGTTATTTTAAATAAGCACTGAATGCATGAAAAAAATAAAAGCCTGAGAATAATCATACAGATCCAGTAGAGGTTAATATGTTATGCATCTGCAATCATAATTTGACTAGAATGAGTTTATTTCAGTGCTTTATTTCAGGCCTGTTTAAACCCTGAGGTGTGAAGGGAGGCTTTGGCATGGCTTGTTCAGGCTTTCTCAGGGCGTGTGAACTTTACTCCAGGATCAGGCTACTATTTTAAACAATTACAGATGGCAGAGGCAGAGGTGGAATTGACAGCAACATCAGCCATCTAGAGATGTCTTGACAGGCTTCACCAAGCAATGATTAATTACCACCAGGCTTCCTTGGGCATTTCAATTTCCTTTGGCTTTTAGCACTGGGCTGCAGGGGGATCGCTATACAGTAGCTCCTGTTACAACTTACACATACTACAGCAAGGAACGAGCCCTCTCTCTCTCTCTCTCTCTCTCTCTCTCTCTCTCTCTCTCTCTCTCTCTCTCTCTCTCTCTCTCTCTCGCTCTCTCGCTCTCCTCGCTCCTCTATCCTGTGGCCAATCAAACCAGAGGAGGTCAGCCAAACAAGGCCTGGCATGATAAGTCTATGTAATGCTTCTACCTGCCACGAATGTTAACTAGCACTCGAATCCTGTGCTGCGGATTCGAGATTATCTCCACCAGGAAGAATTGCAGCTCTCTCCTCTCCTCTCTTCCCACCTCCGACGTTAAGTTCCAATTTATTATTTGAAAGACTTTTATCGTGGAAGTTTACCATCCGAGCCCACTTCATTAATCACGGCAAACTCTTCATTTGTTTCCAGATAGTAGCCGGTTCCTGGCACCGATGCAAATATGGTTAAAAAAGAGGTCTGTTTATCACCAGTCCAAGGGATTAATAATAATAAAAAAGGTTTTGTAGATGTATGGGAGGGAAGATAACTTTGCACCGCACCTTATTTTGGAGTGCTAAGAAAATATTTATCAACTGGTTCGGTTTTTATTAAAAACGCAGGGAGAGGACCGGCTGGCATTTCACAGCATATAATGTATGGACGGCTGACGTAAGGATTCCGAGTGGCTCTGGAGAGCATCAACATGTTGACATGTGAAATGGTCTGAAATAGAGAAGCTCTTAAAAAGCACAATTAAGGAAAGGTGTCAGTGCATAGTGGGCTTGGAGGACATTGGTAGAAGTTCAGAGTGATTACTGTCATTTTGTGATAATACATTATTTTTTCCACTGTTCCAATGTTGAAAAAAAATAAATTGACACAGTTGACAAAATTTCTTCATTTGTAACTGCAGATTATAAACTAGTTACCTTCAAATTAAACATAGTTTTTTTTTTTCTTCTTTTTTTTTGTCTGTCCTTTTCTTCCAGTGTGCGCAAGTGGAATTGAATCATATGGTTTGCTGCTTTGGTCCTGTAATGTGGTTAAACACAGGGACAACAATGGCTGGAGGAGCACCACATGACCATAATGGGCAGTGGAGGAGGGAGGACGTGAATACCCGCTGACCCAGGAGGAATAGGACCCATATTGAAAGTTGGCCTTGAACTGTAAGGGGGTAATCCTGTTTTTCTGCCCCTGCCGACCACATCCTCATTGGGCCACTACATACTGCCTCTCCTTCTTAAAGACTCCATGTGGTTCTGCCGACTAATGACAATCAGCGGATTAGACAATATTACAATATTGGCAAGCACATCTGAGAGGTGTATACATATATTAGGACCAGTGGGGAATGCTTCAGAGAATGCCTAATGATTTCTGGGAATTAAAAATACATGTCTGTAATTTTTAGTTCCATTTTATTTCATATTATCACCAAGCTTGTAGTACTTAAACTCTTGAAGGTTTGCAATAATGCTCTTATTTTATTGTTAAGTTTTGGTAAAAAAATTGACTAAGATCTTAAAACAGCCAAGGGAAAATTGTCCAATTAAGATTTCTTCCTGTTGTGGTATCTAGTAACATACAGATAGAATAGTTCCCCTATTGCTTTAAAATTGAGATTTTATTGAAATATCAATAATAATTTAACAGAATATAAAAATAGATTAAGCATTGTGTTTGATGTTCAATGAAGCAGTAATAAGGCAGCCTGAGTACAACTATTTTAAGGGCCCATTTCTTACATTTTTCTTGTATTTAAATTTTTCCACTCCATGTGTGGCTTTGAAAATTTAAAATAGTCATATTTCATTGTTACAGAACCATTTTATTTTCCAACACCTTTTTCCAGGCACATCAAATGTTTCTATGTTTCTCTATGCTTGAGATATTATAACACAGAAGTATGGTTCAAACATTTCCTAAATCCATACAGTCGCCCTTTTAATTCCATCTTATTGTGAAATCCTACATGACTCACATCTGGAGTTATGAGGCTATGAATATGACATCTGCATTTCACCATGAGTAATTGGTGGATTTGTGTGTCTTTCTACATGTTGTGTGAAACTGACCAATGGACACTCAGGAAATCATTAAGGATTTACCTATTATCAAGAACTGTCAACAAATTGTCAAGAACCCTTCATTCTTTGTTCATTTGAAGCACTGAAGCAGTTTTGGAAAGAAAGATAACAAAGATAATGGAGCACTTTAATATAAAACATGTTATCATGTCATATACAAGTGTTTTATAAGAATAAGAATTTTATAGGATCTGCAAAAATCAATAAAATGCCCTTTGAGTCCAGAGGCATAAACAGTTTGTTTTTGTTACTGTGATATAAGAATGATATATGTAAATCAGCTCTGTTCTGATTGGCTGTGTCTACTTTAAATCCTCCTTATAACTTCAATATGAATGGGCAGAGCTAAACCGCTGTAAAGTGCTGTTTATGTAAATTTGCTAGTGTTTGCGACATCACAGACACAATGAACTCAACAACTCTTTTTGTCCAGTTCAGTTTCCATATATAGACTAGGTATATACTAGAAAGCCAAAGGTACATTTTCATTAACAATATTTATACATTACATCAAGTGTTTTTTTCTGAAAAAAAACAGGTTTTCTTGATATGGTTAAAACAATCAAAACAAAACAAAGCAATGGCTTTGAATATTGTATTTTTCTGATATTACCACTGCCACCCACACTACCTTACCTGTACCTGTGCCGCTGCTGTGTTGAGAATGATCCACCACCATAATAAAATCTGGTCAACAGTTATTGTATAGGCCAGCCAAACAAATTACTACAATAGGCCTACAGTTGATAACTGTACGCCCTTTATTGGATCTATAAGGTAGGCTGAACTTGTAAAGTGGCCTTTGAGTGGAAGTAAAGCATAGATATTCCTAATACAGAGCATGGTGAGCCAAAATGCTAAGCTGCTAACCTCAGTTAACAGATTATCACAGTGCAGCAATTATTTATGGCATTAGATGTGTTGATTAGGCTGATAAAAATAGATGCACCAGAATTCATGGCCATGTGATGTTGTCTTCATCTTCCTGGAAGGGGCCAAACACGATCAGATCAGAGATGCTGGGCCTTATTCACCAACATCTTTCTAAATTGTTTTCTTGTAAAAAGTCCTAATAAAAAGATGTGATACTGTTCTTAAACCCCAGAATTGTTCACACCTTTTTGCTCTTGAGTGCAACTTAAGAACAAATCCAAAACAAGTAAATATTGGTGAATGTCAGAATCTTCATTAAAAAACAAAACAAAACTGTGTTTTAAGGAAAAAATTCTTCACAAGAATGGCTGGTAAATGAGGCCCAGTGTTTGTTCACTACAGAACTTGAATGCGATCCTTTTGGAATGATCCTTCTGCCACCTGATCTATAGCAAGAACCACCTGTACCTTTTGTTTTGTGCACACTTCTGACATATCAGATTAAAACCACCCTGACGTTTCCAGTCATGAACTTGCTTTTAATGACCAAAGCCTGGATTTATTTATGGATTCAAACTTGCAAACAAGCCCTCTAAATAAATGTAGAATCATTTTTCTCTGGCTCATTTCACAACTTTTGTCTTTTTTCCATAACGTCACTGTTTCTGTAATAATGCCACCCTCTGGAGCATTGTGCAATGTTTGTGTTTTCGACAAGCAACTCCAATGCCCTAATTCGCCCAGAATCAATGATCTTTTTGTGTGCAGAAAGCAAAGGAGTGAGAGAGGAGAGGGATTCCCCAGCCGAGAGCTCGAGCTTGCTGTTTCGTCCCTCGGGCTGAGAGATGCAGATGAGCCAGGCAATTGGAGAGAAGGGAGAAGGAAAAAAGGAATTATTAAAATACACTGTGCAAGAGAAAGAGAGAGAGAGAGAGAGAGAGAGAGAGATAGAGAGAGAGGGAGAGAGAGAGAAAGAGAGAGAGAGAGAGAGAGAGAGAGAGAGAGAGAGAGAGAGAGAGAGAGAGAGAGAGGGAGAGAGGAGGCAGCTTCAAAAGACGATATTTTCCATTGCCGTAATACAACATGACAGGTTTATAAAACTTGCCACTTGCAGTTGAAGGGCTGGAAATTGACTCGGGCAGCGGTAAGCGATAGCATATTCGACTTTAAACAATGCCTTTAATGATGGGATTATTGTGTTACTGGAATGGAAATAAAACTTTAATTCCCTTGGCGAAGGGCGATCTGCATGCTTCAGTGTGCACACGCTCAAAAGGGGATTTCGTCTGGCTTTCCCATGGCCTAGTGCTCCGAAGCCTCTCTCAGTCTCTCTCTCTCTTTTTCTCTCTCACTGTCTCTCTCTCTCTCTCTCTCTCTCTCTCTCTTTTGCTTTCAGTTTGCAAAGGTAATGAGAAGCTAATGAAGCTTGACTTGAATTTTTTCAGTGTTCCACTCTGGTCATGTTCCCAGAGGGACTAAGGGAGATGTTTGGTTTCTATAGAGGCTGTGCTGATGGATAGATGGATGGATGGGTGAGTGAATGAGTGGATGCAAGAAAGCGAGCCATGGCGTTTGGGCTATTCAACACACTTGCAGAGGAGGGGAGGGAAAATGGCCATTGAGGAAGAGAACAGGAGCTCTCGAAGTGAGATGAAATCCAGACTGCAGGCTTGAAAAAGAAGAGGCGGTATCAGGCTGGGGCTGCTTTGGAGGTTCCCCTGCAGTAAATCGGCTTTGATGATCTGCAGGCCCATGCAGGTCTGCTGAATGTTTAGACAGGAGCTTAATTTAAGAAAGGGATAGAGAGAAGCAATTTCACTCCCCTCCCAGTATAAGGTCAAAACATAAATAATAAGTATTAAAATTATAAGGAAGCAGAAAAAATGTTAATTGGAAAAATATTACTACATCAGTTACAAAAGTCTTAACTTCCAACAGGTGCAATAAAAAGTCTTAACTTCCAACAGGTGCAGTAATGCCTTTAGAAGACAGGATCTTGTTTATTCACACTCACTTTGTAAAGAGTTTGCTAAAGTACCTGTAACTTGCTAGGCAGCCAATGCTGCATGCTATGATCACAACCCCAACCTTAAATGCACCGTTAGACTCTTAGACCACCTCTTCAAAGAGCACAGAAAAAAAAACAACATTTGACCTATGGCACTCCAGCACTTGACCTCCACTTTGGTCAAATGCTGACTTTTGAGAGAGGGAGAAAGAGAGAAGAAAAAAAACAATAAAAACCAGTCAGAAAAAAGAGTGCAGCTAAAGTTGAGTCTTCTCGCCATTGACCTTGCTGCAGCCTGCCAGGGCAGAATGACTTCCTGGGTGTAAATGACAGAGCTGGCCATGCCGCTGAGCTTTCGGGGCTCGTTTAATGAAGTCGTGCGAGTTTCTCCTGCTGATAGGCTCATTAATGAGCTCTACTTCTGAGACTCTGGTCCAGGGGAAGTGATGGGAGGGAGGGGGTGGGGATAGCAGGTAGGCATAGGCACCATGTTGGATCATTAGTGTAATTTAAGCCGAAAAAGGTCTTTGTTTCTCAACGAATTGCCAGCGAGGCCGGGGAGGGACCTTGGGCCCTCTCGAAAGCATTTTGCTGGCAAGCTCGTCGAGAATTGATTGTCTTTGTTGTGGTAATCTGAAATTAATTTGCACTTGAACCCATCTTTCTTCTAGGATCAATTTAAAACACGGTTATAATTATGTGCCCGGCATGAAACTGAGAGGAGACACTGATATGATATTTTAATTCCCCAGGTACTTAAGAGTCATTTTTTTTCTCCTACCCTCCCTGACTTATCTTCTGAGGTAATAAAACAAAACGCTCCCCATGCATAGGCTTAAGGGAGGGCTTATTTGCCTGAGGGGTACCAGGCATAAGTGCTGTATCGCTACACGTTTCTCCGTGTACTCTCTCGGCAGGTCACAGCTTTCTCTCCAGTGATGTTAAACGAGTGCTAATGCAAGCTGAAGCTTGAGCTGAACCAGCTGATGGCAGAGCTCTGACAAATTCTCGTTAGCCCAGCCAGCCATACTTGTCTTGTCTGTCCAATTTTGATGCAGTTTAAAACTATTAGAGACAGATTGCTAATATCATTTGATCCCAGTAGCATGGTCCCCACAGCTCATTCTCAGCATGAGCTTTTTTAGACCCTATCAACATTCTGATAAGTTCTTGCTTTTGATATGTGGTACTGTTATAGAATCTCATTAATGCTTAGAATACGAAGTGATTGCTGGCAATAACAAGTGCATGTTGTAGTTTTATTATAAAATTTGATCATATAATTTTATTACATTCATATTTCTTATAACTCATAAGAGAAGTTCTGCTCAAAGTGCACATGCAATAATTGTATTATTAAATATTTATTTGTATGTATTACAGCAAGAAATCAGCAATAATAACTTCATTTATTCAATATAGCACTGCCCTGTTGCAAGAGGCCACTGCCCTATTGCATATGGCCACTGAGGTCGCCACCCTGGGTGGGAGCAAACAGAGCAGCCATCATCGACTATCTGAATTAACATTCAGAGACATTCCTGGCCTATCAAAAGTGAGTTATTCCAATGCACTTACATTTTACTCATAAACTCAGGAAAGAGATAAAGGATGTTGTTCATCTTCTTAGAGCAATGACCAAAGTTTTTAAATCAAAAGGAGAACATGGTGCTCTGTTGCAAAGCCTTCCTCTGACTCGTTCCTCCAAGTGGGAATGTGCTGAAGATGATGTTGTCAAAAAAAAAAAACATCTGTGTCTCCAAAGATTAGTTCTTGGAAAACAAGAAGACAATGCACCATTAACAGAGTCTTATGTAAATAGAAGGGAAGGGAAAATACTGTTCATTTGTAATACACAAGCAATTTTTTATGATACATAATTCACTTTATGCACATTTTGTTCTCACAATTCACCCTGTTTTACTCAGTCTGAATATGCAAAAGCTTTAAATAATTAAACACGTCGGCGTTTGTTTTTATACTGTGCGCAACGAATGATTTGTTTGAATTTTGTAGCAGTTTGTTTTTTCACTTGTTTATGTGCCCTGTTTTTTCTTCCACCGGCTGTCGAGGCACTGGAACTGTGTCTTTGAGTGTACGTTTCTGAACGCAGGGGTCAAGAGAGTGCACGCACCGTGACCACACATGGTGCTGTCTACCTCTTGCCTACTCCGCTCACCTCCCTGGTCTCTCTCTCTTTTTTGGTCTAAAACCACACCTTATGTCAGACTGCTTAAACTTTATCTCCTCTCAGACAGTCTGGCGAAACAAATCAGGGTCAGCGGCTGCCTGTGCCGAGGCCCGGCCCCTGATGATCCAGACATTACCCAACCTGAGGCTGCTTCTGCCTGTTGATAAGATCTTCCCCTCAAAGATTATCGATCACCCATACTTAGACAGTGGGTGGGGGGGCTTTGTTTTTGCCCAAACTTTGACAGGGGACAGCAGGGGTGGCAAAAAATTGACACGGGCACCCAGGAATTAACCACTAGCCTTTTAAGAGAGTCAGAGTGCAGTATGTTAGGGGTGAAATTCCTGTAGAAGGAATTGAAGAAGCAAGGGTAGAGAGAGAGAGAGAGAGAGAAAGAGCGAGAGAGCGACAGAGAGAAGCAGCATGCTTAATCTTTCCTCTTATCTCCCCGCTGTTGCGAGTTCTTCTGGGCAATTTTCTATTCAGGCTATTGATTTTTATCACCTCTGCTAAACCTCTGTGACAGATTATTTTTCAAAGACTAAAGCTACTTTTCCCACACCGGCGACCCATATATTGTTTCAAATGAATGATAAATAGAGAAATAAAGTTTCAGCTATTACGCTGAGCGCACTGCGCTTTTGATTATCCCATCTGGAGCAAAAATGCCTGCCTCTATTTTTCTTGATACTGCTGCCATCTCAAAGGAACACATGCAAGAAATAAGCAAGTGGCCTATTTACAAGGTATTGAAGTTGTTGACAGAAATAAAACTTAAAATAACTGAAAAATGTAATATTGCTATGATGTATTTTACTATGTTGTGATTGTAATTTATGATTTTTATTTTGCCAGCTTTTCTCCAATCTGCTCCACAAGCTATCAATGCTGAAGAAAAGCTAACAGGGGTCTATTAAAATTAAGCAAAATAGATTATTGATTTCCACTGCCATTTAATCAGTGTTTACCACATTAGTTTTTTAAAAATAACGTATACATTTAAAAACAGAACAAGAAGGAAAGTTGAAGGGAGCTTATTATTAGCTCAATAGTAGGTACCAGTTTATCCACTGTTAATACCACTAACATTCAAAATATGAATGCTATTTTTAAAAATATACTAAAACCCTCAACAATGCAAACACTTCTTCTTTCTCATTGTTTTTAGCTCATCATTAGCTAGTACCTGCTATTTAAATGTTAAATGTGTTATAACAAGCCTTCACTCAGTCGACCCTTGATATGAGACTGAAACTCAGTTTCTGATTAATTCCTTCTACAGGAATTTCATTGATTATTCAGATTCTGTCTCGTATGGCGCCTTCCACAATGTTGTACTGAAGTAAACATTCAGGCTGTATAAATCCTCTCTGATAAAATCTCTCTCTCCCTCTCTCTCGTGCTCTCTCTCTCTTACACATGAAAGAATACTCATATTTTCTTCACAGTACACATTCAGCATGTTACTGCCTTTGCGTGACAAGTCAACTTCCCCTTACTCTCTTTCAATCATCCAGAACTGAATTAGTCATTGCCACTGTGGTGCACTTCATGGATGCCCCCCCGACCCCACCAACTGCTTTGCTCTTGCTCCCCCATGATTGCAAGGTTACAGGATGGCAGCGTGGTGACTTGTCGAGACCGCAGATCAGGTACGTTCTTATAGATTTCCTGTCAGAGAGCCGAGGCCTCAGTGCTCCGTGGCAGAGAGAACGACTTCAGACGGACGGTGAAGACAGAGGATGGGCGGGGCTGAGAACACCTCTCCCGCCTCTCCAGCTCAGCCAAGGTGCCGCTCCATCCATCAGCGCTGTCGATGACATGATGAATTACCCGTGTCACTGTCAGCGCCGTCAGAATCAGAACTTCTGATAAGGTGCACCAACCACCCGCGCCCAGCCCTGAGTGTCCGCTGTTCTCGCTCCTTGAAACAGAGCAGAAGCCACAGTGGGAGTGAATGGCAGTGATTGCAGGGGAGTCAAAAGTCTGGGGCCCTCTGCTTGATGTCAGCAACAGTGAACAAAAGTACATGAACCAGATTTGTGTACTGAACTAGATTTGTGCATAAAATGTATTAAGTTAATTTTGTTCATTTTACAAAGTAACCCAAACAACTTCACTGATGTTTACTGAAGGTTAAAGGCCCCACATTCAACATTTGCATTTTTCTGTTACCAAAAAGTGAGTTCTGTTCTGATTGCCCTGTATTGTGCCTCATGCAAACAACAGTGTGGGATGAAACATTCCTTATAACCTTAGTGTAAATGGACATGGCTAAACTGCCCTAGGCTTACTGACCAGATATACTGAAACACATTGTTTTGAAATCAAATCAGGCTGCTGGATGCTATGGACTGGGGTATGAACAATATATTTTAAAATATTTAAAAAATTTAAAAATTAAAAAAAAAAATTCACAATGTTTTTACACTAAAATCCAGTTTTCAATTATATAAGCTCTTTAAATGATTAAAGTGTCCAAGTACTCAGGGCCAGTGTATGCCACATATAAACAGCAAACAGCATAGTATCAGACATCTTTAAGTCTGGTTATATTTTTGTCTATTTTAATAAATTAATATGTTTCTTAAGGTGCCTAAAAACACATGAACAAGCCTATTTGAGAATAAGCGCAGTTCGTTTCAAGTGTGAGACTGAGAGCTGAGCTGGTTTGAGATGGTTTAGGCGTGTAGTTTGCAAGAAGCTAACTGGTGGAGTGAACCTAATCATTCGCTTATTCTAATTCTAGTATAAATTCTAATAACTACTTGCTAAACTATCCTTTTAAATTTGGAATATGTGAAAACACAACTACGGAATTTGGAAAACATTTGGTTTGCATGGATGATCTTTCCAAACAAACCTTTTGAATCTGGGAGTAATAATTTCACTTAATTATGATAACATATGCCAATATTAGAGAATATTTGGTAAGAGACACCAATGATTTTTGCCATGATTAACAGAAGAAGAGCATCAGTTAGTAGATGACTATGAAAATACTCATCTGTCAGGGAAACTCGGCGGTGGGAGCCGAACGAGGGGCTGACTAATGAACAGATAGGCACTAATGAGTATTCCAGCGGTGGCCCATTTGATAGAAACTCTTTAATTTCCATGATTGAATGTTTCTTTAATTACCTGAGACTCCCATGGTGGTTCTACACATATGAGAGGTCACTCTCTGCGCAGAGGTTGGAAGGGGGAGTTTCCACAGAGAAGCTACCGCGCTTTTGTGGGCCAAAGAATCCACACAACCCTGGGTTTGCACCTATAATGCAGATGCAACATTAGTAGCAAAGCATCTGATTATACAGTGCTCTTTTTATTTTCTTTGTGATTGGTTGAAAGTTGTAATTGTAGGAACTACACCAGCCATCCACTTTATTATAAATCCTTACATGCATTTTTACAGAGCTGCACTTGACTGTATGCTCTTGACATTCTCAACATAGCATGTAAACATATAAATATGTGAAAAAATCCTCTGTGCCAGTGTCACTGTTGTGTTCAGCATGCTCCACCACCCAAAAATATCTGATCAGAGCAGTCCCGTGGTCAGAAACTGGCCACTCATAAATCAGGGTGGTTGGCAAATTGTGCATAACTATCAATGGACAGCAGTCTGTAAATTGTACACCTATATAGTGGACCTTTAAGGAAGGTGGACCTCATATAGTGGTCGGTTCTTGTTCAGTGGAAGTACATGCGTGAAACACACTCATATCATACTTTCTTAAACCAACTCTGCAGAAGCAGGAAACATCACAGGACTCTTCAGGATGGTCATACTGTGCCTGCCTAGACAGTTCTTGTTGGATTGTTTTCAAATTTCTCTTAATTAGGTCTCCGCAGTCCTCGTCAGGGGTCTGACCTCAGGAATGGGCTACGGGGTCACTCCCGGCTCCTCGTCTTTGAAGCCGAATGCCCCTGCCTCTTGCCGCCACTCTGTGTGGCCTTGAATTGCAAATTGTTTTAAAGCAGGCATAATGAGCTCCAGTGCAAAAACGCTCGGCTCTTTGTCTTCCTCCCTCAGCCCTCAGCACAGCTAAATGAGTTACGATTGCTCCGCTGAATTACAAACGATTATTTCCCGCCGTCGGCATCCGTGGCCCACCACAGGCATACGGAGAGAGCAGAGGCAACTGGTATAGCAGGTTTCTGCGGCTGCAGTGAAAGGAGTCCCTTCGCTTAAAATGCTGAACATTAATTATGCCTGTAACTGACAGCTTCCTGCCTTCCTAGCATGCACTAACTAGTTACTGTTATAAAATAATCATAAGCAGCATACAAGAATTAATGGTGAGATGTGTTGACATGCTAGTGAGGAGCATCTCAGAGGCCTCACCATGCTGATGAACCTCTGTTATGCTATTGTTGTTCATACCTGTGAAAATTCCACATTGAGCGAAACTGCATACACTCAAAAGGTTCCATCACAGACAGTACCACCAAAAATGGAAAACATGATACTATTTGGTGAGCACCGCAAACTATCAGGTGAGCACCCAATAATATGTATGTATACTATGCAGCATCTGGTGCTCACCACACAGTATGTAGTGCTCACCTAATAGCATTTGATGCTCTCCAAATAGTATCTAGTGCTCACCTGATGGTATAGGGTGCTCACCAGATTTATACCTAAAAAAATACCTACATCCCTTTCACCTAAAAAAAAAATTAATAAAATACACCACGTCCCGTCAGGGGCTCCGTACCGTATGCATTTGATCTGTATTTTTATTACTTTGTTTGCTTTGCTTTTACTTTCTTTTTCTGAAACGACACACTGTAAAGATTTACAGCTTTTTGAGTTTTCTTCAGTTAACCAGTGCTTATGCTGAGTTAATTCAAATAAGTATTAAGTTCAGGTAGGTCTCTTAACAACTAGACACTAGACAAAGGTGTGATGATTTAACAAATTTCAGTCAACATGTCTTGGCTGACCTCATTTATTTTAACCCTTTAAGGCTGATCCAAAAACATGTCTTTTCTGCCATTTAATCTTCTCTTCTTCAATGTTCTGCTGCATTTATTTGATATGTGCAGAATATGTGATATACTAAAGCCAAAGGTTGTTAGATCTTTGTTTAAATTGTATTACAAAACACTTTTTGAACAAGAAAACACAGGAATAGTAAGAGGGCACACATCAGTCATGCTTTATCATGACTTTAATTAAGCAAATCAACAATAAGTGCTTGTTGAATAGCACTGTAGATGAGCTCCCTCAGAAAAAAAATCACATTCAACAATAAAGGAAGTCTTGTGCATCTTTTATACAGTGATACAAAACACGGTAGCGTCAGTTCAAGTCCAGAACTGAAAAATGGATTTTGACGTTCTAGACCTTATTTACCCACCCATGCTGACACGTTTCACTCTGGCCACGTGTTAAAAATTCTCAGAATAGATTACCAACGAGATGCTTGGTTTGATAGTGTTAAGATAAACATTGTGTACATTTGTTTTTGAGTCTTTCACCTGCCTATTGCTTTAATGGTAAAATATAACGAACAGAACTGAGCAAGAAACATAGCTGTTCAAAAGTGTTCTTCCTCTGGGGCTGAACAGATTTCTATAACGCAGATTCAAAGCTCACACTTGTCCCCTTTCTCTCTCTCTCTCTCTCTCTCTCTCTCTGTCTCTCTCTCTCTGTCTCTCTCTCTCTCTCTCTCTCTTAATATGAAATCTTTGTAATCCTATAAGCTGGTGTGTACAGAAGCTTGTTTTTGAAATTTGCCTGGTGTGTGTGTTCTGGCCTGCGGGTAAGCAGGTGAGAGCCCCCAAGGCCTGGTTGATATGCATGCTGGAGGCTCTACTGCGCCCTCAGTCCACAATCTCTTTTCTAATTAACTGCCTTTTACTCATGTTGGTTGTTTTGTTATTTATTTTTTTCCCTGCTATGAGGCGAACTGTGCTGCCTGTGAAGTCTGCGAGTGAGTTGTCCTGGCACTTTGTTGTCACCGAAGGCCTTTGCTGTGCATGTTCCATCTTTTTCCATTTTCTTTTTTAGCTCTTGTGGGGAAAGGGTTCAATTCTTTGAGGAGAATTTTGTAAGGGATGAATGGTAGTAATTGAATATGCTTGAGTGTGCATGACAAAATCAAATCACATTCAACCATCTAAGAGAAAAATTAAGGTTATATATCGGAAAAAGTCCCATCTTGATTAATAAAAAATAAAAAATATCAGTTAGCGTTGGTCAAAAAAGATGCTAAATGCTTAGCCATGTATTTTTTTGTGTGTGTGAACGTCTGTGTAACCCTTACTTAATTAATTAATAATCAAGCTATTATGACAAACAGATGTATTGATTTAATTGCATATGTACATATGTAAGCAAAATTTACATTTTGTTCTATCTGTCTTTGTTTCTTTGTTTTTCTCTGTTTGTTTAGTATGCTCTCCATTGGTTAATCATGGCTATTCGTCACAGACTTTCAGTTTGGGCCTTAAAT
The DNA here is from genome assembly GCF_015220715.1 of Pygocentrus nattereri. Lineage (NCBI taxonomy): Eukaryota > Metazoa > Chordata > Actinopteri > Characiformes > Serrasalmidae > Pygocentrus > Pygocentrus nattereri. The sequence continues at coordinate 27,954,542 of NC_051213.1, forward strand.
GTGACATCTATGATAATGTTAAATTCTGATAGTGCCCCTATGGGATTCTAATAGTATGTTAGTGCTAAACCAACAGTGATTGAAATGAAAACATTTGTAAAATACATTCTATATTTATTTCAAGCTTGTAACAGACACATAAACATAATTTTACCTTGTAGCAGTTTTACAGAGACTCCCATGGTGTTTTACAGAGACTCCCATACTGTCTTCTATCAGGTTCAAATGCATTGGTAAGGCTACTTATACTCACAGAGACCTATCTAGAACCTATAAGCCTATAATGACATTTTTGGTCCCACCTCTTGTAAATCAAAATGTTATTAGTTTATTACTCCTTTTTCAATTCCTTATTATGTTAAAGGTTACTCTGACATATTAGGCCTTCTGAAGTCCTAGCCAATGGGAGAGATAGCTTGGCTGTATTAATCTAGATAATACAGGAGAAAAAAAAATCCTGAGTAAACAATTTTCTGTTGGGTATTTCACGAGTTTAACCCTTTTGTTTTCAATCAAAATTACCTCAAATGACCTGAAGAAGATCAATTATTAGGCAATAAATACACAACTGTGTGTGTGTGTGTGTGTGTGTGTGTGTGTGTGTGTGTGTGTGTGTGTGTGTGTGTGTGTGTGTGAGAGAAAGCTCCTTTCTGAGACTCAGTGACATCACCAGTGGTCGTATTAGGATACATTTCATGCTTGGCCCCCTCAAAAGTGCTGCACTGAAATATATACCTTTATTTGATGTTCCTCTCTCTGCTGTTAATTGGTAAAGGTCTCTCTGACCCTTTTGATCTCCTGGACAATCCCTTAAATTCCCAAATCTGCTGAGCCTCTCTGTGCAAGACACTCAACCTACACTCAATAACGTAGTCTCTCTCTCTCTCTCTCTCTCTCTCTCTCTCTCTCTCTCCTCTCCCCCTTTTTCCTCCCCAACTTTTTTTTTCTCGTTTTCTTGCCTTTGGTTCGAGTCCAGACTCCACAGAAAAAAGAGATGACAGTTGTTATAGATATGCTGGTTTAATTACTTGTCAGCTTATAGCCGATATCTCAGCTAGCCAATGCGGAAGCTTAACTTTCTTCTCTCTCTCTCTCTCTCTCTCTCTCTCTCTCTCTCTCTCTCTCTCTCTCTCCCTCTAGTAGCTTAAAGCACGCTCGGCCTCCAGCGCCTTTCAGCATTTAGCCGTAAAAACCCAGGAAATCTGAAAGATAAAAACAGGAACAGCTTTTCTAATTTTTATGGGGACGAGTGGGCAGTTTTCTGTCACTGCTGGAATTGGCTCTCTCTCCTTCTTTCCTTCCTGATGGAGAGAAAGAGAGACAAAGAGAAAAAGGGAGAGAGGGTGGACTCAAACAGAAATCTCATGGAGAGAATAAAATTACATCCTCAGAGGGCCGCATCAGTGGTGTGGTGTGAAGAGTGAGCAGAATTTTTTTTTTCAGGTTTGTGTTGAGGCTGCTTGTAAATTGAGAGATAGTCCAAAGCCTTTTACAGACCCAGAGCTGCCCTTCACTTCCAAAATCCTTTTAGGAGCATATGCTGAAACACAATCACTTATGCTACAAGCTGCAGGCTGTGGTCAACATGGCCAAGATAATTTGGTCAGAACAGATGGGCAGCAAACATACAAGCAAGAAAAAAATAATCAACATTTAATTTGTTTCAAGTTGCTATCACTGGCAATAACAAAAAGTAAATATGAATTCATGGAACCAGGATACACTGTGGGAAGAAGACAAGTTAGCGGAGGGAGTGTGATGCTCTGGGCAGTGTTATGTTGGGAAACCCTGGGTCATTCGTGTGGATGTCAACTGACACTTGCCACCTACCTAAACATCATTGTGAACCAGGTAAACACTTTCATGGCAAAGGCATGGCAGTGGCCACTTTCAACAGGATAATGCACCCTGTGACACTGCACACACTGTTCAGAGTGGTTTGATGAATGTAATGCAGAATTCAAGGTGTTGCCATGGCCTCCAAAGATTTCAATCCAATCGTGCATTAGGCACATAGAATTTCATTCAGGACAAACGGACACATTGGGTGGGCCACTCTCCAATTTGAAAGAGTATAGCTAATATATTATCATTGCTTTATTCAGGTGCTGAAAATTTCTGATAGCTTTCACATGTAACGCAGATGTTTGTAGCATCATTTGACAAAGCAGAAAACAAACGAATCTTTTTGATGTTTATTGAACGAAATAGTTGCTGGGAGCTGATCTGTCATTTTGACTGTCACCATGCCAACCACAGAGACCATTGTGACTAGTCAGTCAGTTTATGTCACCGGAGTAAAATGAAAAAGAGGATGCATAACATAATGTCACATTTCAACCATCCCAAAAATTATGCAAGATGTAATCAGTTTTACACGTGTTTGCATTAATTTATTGTTGTCCAAGTTGGGATTCTCCATTTTCTATTAATGCCACATATGTTGTTTGTAAGTAGAAGAACTAAAACACTGGACACCTTCCCCATGTCTCTCTTATTAACACCTATTAATATCCCCCACCATCTTACATACTTTCCATTCAGCACAGACAGGTTCTTTGTTACAATATCCTTGGTTACTATAGTATTGCTGCTCCGTCTCTGAGGAAAACCTTAATAAATTCCATTGTGGGGGTGGACAAACTCACAATACACATGAGATTTGCTATCTTTGATGTCATCTTTAGTGAATTTAGAGTATTTAGGGGAAATGCTAGAGCTTTGTCTACATAAAGTATATCGTCATTGTTCAAACCTCTGCCTTGTAGCTCCACCTTCCTTCTAAGTAATCACAGATTGTAGCTCATGTGTTGTCATGCACAGTTTGTCAAACATCCTCTACGCCATTCATCACTGTTCAGTTCCTGACCACAGAACTACTGTTGACTATTATTTGGCTGGTGGATCAACACAGCAATGACAGTAACATGGTAGTGGAATGGCAACAGTGCTGCTAGGGTGTCAAATTTAAGTTAAGAGTGGTCCACCACCCAAAGATATCCAGTCAATGCAGCAGCTCTTTGGCCAGAAACAGATCACTGATGAAGGGCAAGAGGACTACTAACAGAAATTGTGTATCAACAGGTGAACTACAGTCTCTACCAGCAAGATAAATCTATAAGGTTGGGTTTTCTAACAACGTAGAGAAGGAACAGCTTTCATAAGAATCTGGCTGGCTAGCAAATTTTGCTTACTGTTTATTTCATTTGTTATGCAAAAACAAAACAAACTGACAAACAAATGTGAACAGATGGGCTACAGTCTCTAACTGTACACCAGCAAGGTGAAGCTACAAGGTGGAGTTTTCCAATAAAGTGGCTGAATAGAACAACACTGACATGTAGTTTAGCCTCTTAAAATGTATTGGTTAGACAAGACAATATAACCCTAGTTATATATGGTTATCGTGCTATGCTCAGTAAGCTCATATGGCTTTGCTAGCTCTTCTTCTCAACTCTACTCATAGATTTTATATACTGCAGCAAAAACCATGTGGAGGTCACATGTGCTTCAGTGTGAATGTGTGCATTCATGCAACGGACGTCATAATGTATGTTGTTCTACAATGTAATATTATGATATCAAAGCCATCATCTTCTTATGTGTGTCCTTTGAAGTGCACACACACACTTGCCAAGACATGGGGATATAAGATCTGCATGACTGAACAATAAGGGTTTTTATTAATAATTGCATTTCTTTACTGCCTCTATTTAAATGGGTTTAAGACGGCTCATAAAGCAGGCCACTGTGTTGTGTGTGTGCTGAGGCTCATAAAAATGAAGATCATCTGAACGATTGCTCTATTTCCACAGGCTCATAATTTAATTTTGGCATTGCTATCAGAGGAGCTCACACTTAAGGCTGTGATTCACACCAGCGTGGGCAGCAAAGGCAGCATCACATGAGCACAGGAACAACTTTTAAAGCACTTAATGTGATGTTCCAACCACATAGCTTAATATCATGGTTATGAGATGGCTAATTAATGAGACGTTTCATCACCCAAGGAGATATGAGGAGAAAGAAAAACAAAGAATTTGCCTTTTTATGGAGCAAGAGGTGAATCAGAACGACCTCTTGTGTAACTCAACCCACCACGCTCAGCTCACTGTCTATTTTATTGTAAACTCCTACCTTGTAGCTGTACCTTCTTGGAGTACAATTAGAGACAGTAGCTTTCTGACCATAGAGCCACTCTTAGTTGGAGAGTTTTAGTTGGTGGACCATTCCTAACCTAGTGGTGACAATGACCACTACCATACCACTGCTATATTAGCATCGCTCAGCAGCAGCCAAATGGGGTAAAGGGTGTTTGAAAAATTGTGTATGACAACAGATGGTCAATAGTCTTTAATTATACTTCTGCAGAATTGTGCAAAGCTCAGAGACCACCCTTGATGTATTTACATTTCTATCAAAATGGCCATTACTAATAGAGATAAAATAATAAGAAAATTAGTAAGTCTATCTGCTCAGGTTGAACGAGTAGTGAGTAATCTAGGTGTACTATTTGATTCTGAATTAAATTTTAAATCCATAATTATTTGGATAGTGACACATTTTTGTAATTTTGCCTCTGTACACCACAATGGATTTGAAATGAAGCAGTCAAGATGGGTAAACATTGAGCTTTAATTCAAAGGGATGTAACAAAAATATGGCATTAACCATTCAGTAATTACAATCATTTTTACATAGCCTCACTATTTTCACATTGTCAAAAGTAACAGGACAAACTAACACAATTAGGAATACAAGGATTCTTTTTATACTTGGGTGCAGATCCTCTGCACTCAATGACTGCCTGAAGTCTGGAACCCACGGACCTCAAAGAATTCTGAGTTTCCTCCCTTGAGATGTTTTGCCTGACCTTTACTGAAGCTGCCTTCACTTGCTGCTTCTTTTTGGGTCTTTTTGCCTTCAGTTTTACCTTCAATAAGTGAAAAAAGCTCAATTGGGTTGAGGTCAGGTGACTGACATTTCATTTGCCTTAAGAAGCTCTTGGGTTGCTTTCAGAGTACGTTTTACTCTTCTCTTCCCATCATTCTGGTACAACCTATTATTGTTTTCATCTTTCTAAAGAGTCTTGTTCTTAAACTGAGCAGACTTCAGCATCTTTGAAAGTGTTTTGGATCACTTGGATCAAGAGAAGCAGAAAACGCAATGAATGTCTAAAACTGAACTTTAGAAGTGTGGAAGTATGTCCCTGTAGATTTCTTTGAAAAACTGAAAGCAAGTTGCCTGAAAAGAAAGGAAGCTGTAATAAAGGCAAAAAATCGACTAAATTCTGAATATTTTGACATTTAGCTGTTGAGGGATTCTGTTTAATTTTATGTTAAATATAGGTTTTCTTCCTTTTTCATGACACTGACAAATTAATAACTTAATACTTAGCAGATGTTTTAACTAGAAATTAATTTTGTTCTGTGAATAATTGATAATGTTCTCTGAATTTTGCACAGTACTGTATATAGTGGATCTATAAAGCAAGTGGGCCTCATAGTAACTTAGTGATTGGACTGATAAGGCAGGAATTTTTAATATAGTGGACACTGCATGTGCACAGAATTCTGAATATAAAATCAATGGTCTGCACTTGACTTGGGTCACCAATTACGAGTTCTGGACATCTCTCGGCCCATTAGTTCAGTTTGAACAAGGATGCAAATGTGATGATGTAATGGAGGAAAGGTCACCAGACAACAGAAGAATATGATGCAAAAATTGCTGTTTATTTAGAAATATTGTACCACATGTTTATGGGAAAATAATGCACTAACTGGGAAGATGATCATGTGTCAAATATTTGCGCAAATTTCTCTGTCTTGAGCAAGAATCGGAGGAAAACATGCCTCTTGCCGTTCAGTGTTAGCTATACCTCCGAGCCACAGCAGGCTATTTAGACACCCATCTCCCAATTATTTACAGTATTGATTTATTTAGTGAGCAATTGGGGGACTGGGATGGGAAAATGAAGTCAGCCATCATAGCCGCTTGCCTGGGGACGGAAACTCTGCAACAGAATCTCATGCACTGATCCGTGCTGAAACCTCTCACTTCTGTCATCACAAATGCTGATCTGAAGGTGGGAGATTAGCCTTTATAAGTCTCAGTTCTTGCTGGCAATAGCAGAAGCATATTGCAATTTTAAATGACCCTTATAGCTCATTGAAATATTTGGAAAATTCTGTTAAATGTGTGAATTCTAAACTTTTAATCGGTAACATGTTTGTGAACCTGTTGATACAGAATGGAAATCAAATGTAAATGTAATTCATTATGCAAATTACTATGAAATAAATAATGAAATTACACAATTTGCTTTAAATACGTATATAGGTTACAGGCCAAATGACAGTATCCCAATGAGTAATGAGTTTGTGCCTTTTGCAGTCATACAGTGCTTGTAGCAAAAATAAACAAAGGTAAGTTTTCAAAGTTAGACACCATGGATCTTGAAATTTGAAGTAGTAAATGCTTACCTGGTTCAATATTAGTGTCTGGTGATAGCCCTTCATTTGATTCACTGTCATTGCTTAGAGTTTTAAAGCTGCTTCTAATTATTTTTGGTACACTCCTCATAGCTGCCCTCTCTCCTGATGACAGGCCTCTGTGAATAACTGTATGTGTGTTTAGTTCTTTGTTGGGACCAAATGTTCCCAGCATGATGGAAAACGTCTGCAATTTGACATGGTGGGTACATTTAGCTGCTCTCCATGAAGGAAAATGCTTTTTCCCTCACTGCTTTCATTAGCAACAGCAAAGGAAGTTAAGGTTGGAATTGGGTTATGTTTTGAACAGCAGTAGTTACACACACTCATACAGAAGAACATGAAATAATCACAAAGACAGAGAAGTGTACTAGTGAGGAGGATGCATGCCCTGACATGTCCCTAGACTTAAAGAATTTGATTAATCTTCAGAATCTGATTCAGAATGCACACTCTTTGTTAATTAGGAATCACTTCTTTGTAGCTCTACGTTCAGGTATGTGGTTAGAGATCACATCTCATCTGTTCTTGATCAATTTCATTTTTATGTGATCAAGAATTTTTATTGTTTCACAAAACAACAAACAACAAGGGGATGGGGAGACACACATAACCAAAAAAAGAAATGAGACACTGACAGCAAGAATGGTCATGGGTACAACATCACAACATCAAAGAGGGGAGGTCTATATTCAATGCATACCTTGTAGGTAATCCAAAATATGTAACACAAAAGTTTGCCATGCTTCAACAGTCATGGGCTTAGAACAGTCAATTCGGCAGTACATTAAAGTTAAGTATGTTAAGTAAATTAACAGCCCAGAATGATTTCAAGTGACGTCCAGGGCTAATCCAGTTTGGTAGAATTGTCAAATCTAGCACATCTAGAAAACAACAGTTTACTCTGTATAACCTTTAAGCCTATATTGGATTTGTCATTCAGGAGACACAGACATGGGTCATAATTATATTCCATTCATAGTAAATCAGACAACACTGAATTTACATATTTCCAGAATTTGTCAACCAAGGGACATTCCAAGAAGATATATAAAAATGTACCAGAAGCAATGTACATATATGACAATAATGGCTCGTTTGGAGCTTCATTTTAAATCTTCTATACGGTGTAAGGTATGCTCTACGAATAACCTCGAAATGAATAAGTTGATGTGCTAGATTGTTGGATGATCTGCTAAAATTAGACCAAATTGTTCCCCTTTCTGGAGTATAATTTAAGACAGCAAGCTCTCTGTTCCATAATGCATTAACCGAAAGAGGTTTCATAGTAGCTTCAATCCACCATAGGATGAGCAGCTATAAGAAAGCCCCATGCAACCCCATAGGCTTTAAGCACTGATCTTAATTACAAATACACAAAGTAAGTAGAAGCTGGTAGACACAATGTAATCCTTAAAGCTTCAAAAGAGCTAAAACCTCCATCGTCATAAAGATCACCACAAACATTAACGCCCCTAGAAGACCAAGAAGGTTGAGTAAAAGGTTGTGCCCCTCTTAAGAGAATCAATTTCTGTTAAAGGTCCTCTAACTCTGCATCACAGGTCAATGAAGGATGGATTAAAGGGGCTGACAAATTGTACATCAACACATGGGCTACAATCTACTGCACACCAATTGATTTTTATCTATGTAGTAGTTGGGCCTAATAAAGTAGCCAGTGAGTGGATGTATAACGCAAGACTTTCTAATAAAGTGGACAGTAAATGTATCTATGCCTGTACAAACATTTTTGAAGGGTTATTAGTATATTTAATGTGGCAGTCATTGACTCCTTCCACATATGCAGGCATGGTTTGGTTCTGATCTGGGTCTTAAGTTATTCTCAAAAGCCTGAAGAAGCTTCCTCTGCCTTTTCAACCACAGGGCGATGGATTTACCACAGCGGAATCGAAAACACGCTGTGAAAATCGCTAATTGACACTTGTTGTTTTAGCTGCACTCACTTGTTCTTCTCCAACCTGCCAACATGTGGCATTTGTAAAGTTCCCGAGGAGAGACGAGACGTGCCCTCTGGAGCCTCTGAGCCACCGCGGAAAGTTTTATTTAGAAAATCAGACCTCAGTGAGGGAGTTCTCCACGGTCGAAAGGTTAGGCTTTTGATCTGAGCAAACGGATCCTTTTAAAGAGAGACGGAGAAAAGGAGAAATATTGAATGCGTGTTTGCGTTCACCCTCACCTTATTTTAGTCAAACACTGTGCCTTTGAAGTCCTGTTTGTTCTCCTGGAGCAAAGCTCAAGAAACAGTGAAGTACACAGTCAGCTAACTGCAACCCAAATCTACTTAAGTAGAATAGGGAGAGAGGTTACGGTGATGGTGAATGGTTTAAAATACAATTAGCTTTCATTTGATAGCCTGGATTCAGAAAATAATAATAATAATAATAATAATAATAATAATAATAATAATAATAATAATGATGATGATGATAATAAAGAAGGTTTTCATTGAAAATTAGTTAGCTTGTGACTTGTGAAAAGAAATTTCCAAAAGAAATTTTCATTTTTTACTTTTTAGAAATTTAAGGAATCTAGTACTATGTTACTATATGTTTTTCCATATCACTATGTCTATGAAAAATTACACAGTGAATATATATATATATATATATATATATATATATATATATATATATATATATATATATATATATATATATATATGTATATATGTATGTTACCCTTTGACTAACATCTTTGCGTTCGATGGATCTGTGTTTGAAATTTTGAGTTTGGATTGTTTGTGAGCTAAACACCAGCTAAACGCAAGGACAGATCATAGTCTAGCAAGGCCCCTGGGCACATGTGTCTGGAGATCCCACCCCCACCCCCCACCCACACAAACACACATATACACACACACACACACACACACACACACACACACACACACTCACACACGCACACACACACACACACACACACACACACACAACAGTGCTTAAAATAAAATACCTGAAGTGAGTACACAATATTTCATGTTTATATGCACTTTGCAAAATGTACTTGTAACACTTGATACCCTGCTGTGTCTACATTTTAACAGAGTGCTTTTTGTGTAAGATTTGAATCATGATTCCTTTTATTTTTTCTTTTAAGTCAAGTCATGGAACACCACTATGACATACCGTCTAAAACATCATATTTGAGTGACAACATCCCATGAGGCAATAGTAACATAAATCTTGAGAGGCCTGAGAACCAATAACATTTTTTCATATATTACATTTATTTAGTCATTTGTAATAAAATAATCTAATGTTTACATCTACTGTAGATTTGTGTGCATGTTTGGGTTACCTTATGCCTCATGATCTTTAGGGCCCTTGGCAGTCAGAAACCCCTGGCTAGTTATCCCTCCCTGTACCCAACCCAACTTATCTAGAGAGACAGATATGTCTCTTCAAAAACTAACACCAAACTCATCAAAATGCAGGCCAAGTTCTGCCCAGAATGAATGGGAAAAGGAAAGAGAGGGTTCAGATATCTCCTGGCTGAGGCCTGCTGAGGATGAGAGAGGACGGCCCCGCCATCTTTTGGAGTATATGTCTGTGATGGGCCCATGATAAATGAGAGGGCTCTTGTGGCCGCTGTGTTTGCTTAGACCTCTTGTTTTTGACATCGTCTCGCTTCAGTCCAGCCTCGGAGTGTCCACTATTAAAACATAACCCAAACTGACAACGACCAGTCCTCTGGGTATTCTACCCACATGGCTTTTCTGTCTGTCTCTCTCTCTCTCTCTCTCTCTCTCTCTCTCTCTCTCTCTCTCAGACTGGTGCTGTTCTGGACCAGAGCCTGCTGCGCTTGACTGTGGCCGGCTTTCCAGTACATTAGGAGTATATGAGAGAGCTGGCCAGAGTCCGTCCTGCTTCTCCACACATGCACATATGGGAAAGTGCTAGCTCCCTACCTGCATGAAGCTTTATTTATCCAAGCTGCTCAGACCCCTAAGAAAGACTCTCACTGTGGCCCAAGCTTGGGGGCATGCACATCCCAATAAATAACAGTTTCCTGGACGCCACTTCCGCTCTTCACGCATCTGTTTGAGAAAGAAAGTGGAGAAGTTTCAGCTTGTAAAGCATCTCAGCAATCCAGCAGGGTGGTGGAGGGGGACGGTCTGGCCAGTTGTTCTGAATCTGCCCACTTCTGGTGTGCTTGTTATGTCTTGGACCACTCGACGGCCTCCCGCCTACACTGAATAAGAGCTGCAGGCCGCGGCGCTTTTATTCAGAGCCGGAACAGTGAGAAAATCTTGAGGCGGCAGGGGGTCTGGGAAATGCGAGACACTTCTCACTCCAGTTTATGTTTTTACAAATGTTCAGAGCAGACAAGCGACGGCACAGGCCATCAAAGCCTAATGCCGTGTGTGAAGAGGAGAAAAGTGAGGGAGAACACAATGCATGGCCCCTCTGTGAGGGTGTGTGTGTTGGTACTGAAGCCTGTAATACAAAACTAAGCAAGCAGCAACCAAGCTTAGACAAAATGTACACTTTTTAAACTTAATTGAAATCTATATTTTATGGCTTATTGGTGCATGTGCAGTTAATTTATAATCAAAATGACCATTAAGGAGACGTTTTTCAGTATTAGTACCAAAACAGTAAAATATATTGGTAACACGTTCTTTGCAGTGGTGCTTTGTAGATGACTTATAAACCCTTAATAGATTATCAATAACACATCAACAACATATCAGTGAAGTAGTGATAGTGAAGCATCTGAATATACTGAAGTAAATATCTTGCAGATTTACTGTCGATACATTATTTATATTAAGTAGATGTGTTGTCAGTATATTACTTCTATTACACAAAACCTAACCTAACCCAACGTTACCCAAAACGTGACACTAAACCTGGCCCTAATCCTAACCCTAACCTTAACCTCAACCCTAAACCTAATCCTAACCCTCATGTTTTGACATGTTATTGAGGCTTACATTTTGCTTACATTTTCACAGTCAGAGTAATACAAAAACATTCAATGATGTTGAGGTCTGGGTTTTTTCTTCATTATTCTGAGAGCACCAGAAGCATCTTTGTTTAATTTGACAGCTACACATCCTTTCAGACTCATAGTGTTGAGTTGTCTTCTCACAGTGGAAGGATGGACAGAAAAAACCTGTGGATTTTTTCAGATCTAATGCAAGAACTGAGCTTTATTTTCTCCTCTCTCTCTCAAAGATGAAAGCTTTAAGAACTATTTATCTGATGGTGACAGTTTTGGTGGTCTACTGGGTCTTGCACAGGAGTCTACTTTGTTTTCTTTGACTTTCCCCTTCCTTATGCAAGTGGATTATCTTATATCGAATCTCCCAAGAAATATCTGCTAAAATAACTTGGCCGGTTTGACTAGAAATTAAATAAATGAAAGGTGGTCTCCTGGACTGCTGCATGTGCATGTATATGGAGTGAATGTATATGTGTATGTGTGAGTGCATTATAGAGTGAAAGAAATGGAGGAATAATTTTCTATTTTGTCAAATGTGTTTAGGTGAAATTGGAAGCTATGTGTGTGTATGTACTGTAAGTGTGTGTGTGTGCCTGTGTGTGATGGGGTGGTGTGTGGGGGGTGGTTTTTCAGCTCGTTATTCAGTAGTAGTGTCCTGGATTTAAATCCTGTCGGTCTCAAGTGGGCACATCACAAACCCAGCAGACTTTGGCAGGGAGCTGGCAGCCAGAGCTCTTAGGAGGCCTCCAGTTTAATGAGCATGAATAATGAATAACACTCGCTACACACCGCACACCGAGGGGGGATGCCAGTTTATTAGGCCAAGCCCTTCTTCTTTCCTCTTTCCTCCCTCTCTCCCTCCATCTCTCTCTCTTTCTCTCTCCACGGCCCTGCCGTCTTCAGCGAAGGCAAACTGCCTCTCCACATTCGCCGTGCGTCTGATGTGCTGAAAATAACTTTTCCGACACGCCGAATAAACAGCAGCTGTCATTCCTCGTCCAAGCTATAAATAAAAGGGGTCGTTTATCCGCCATGCATCGGAATAACATGGCCACAAGCTCACAAACGAGTGGGAGACGCAAGGAATAACGGAGAGGGGCCTGAAAAATGGACATGATGAGAAGGACAGCAGGGGGCTGCTGGTTTTATGATGACAATGTAAATATGAAACACACACACACACACACACACACACACACACACACTGAAAGACAAAGCAGGTTAAGCCAAGCCAAGCATGAGCATTCTCTTTTTGTGAGTGTTTCTGAATTATTGATAGATCTGATCAATATTTCCCCAGCCCTTAATACGCCCATCGATTCCTCCATTACCGTCAGCTTTATTTACCGGCCTGTCTCTCTTCATATCGGCTGTAACAAGCTACCACCGACCAGCGCAGCGCTGTAAATCTGGCCTTTAGGAGCAGCGCCTCTCAGGAAGGCCTGTGTTAGACTTCAGAAGGTCTCATCATCATCTAGTCAAACGTTTTGACACATCTAACTGAACCACATGTTGCCTTTACATTACAACTAACTGTTCCAAGCCCACTGGCTGCTTGGTGGGCTTGTTACTACTATACAAGTAAGTTTAGTTCTAGGCTTTTTTCTGTGTTCTGAATAGATGCAGGTGAGAAATAGTCTAACACTGTCAATCAACCAAATGTCAACTGATGTAAAAGCCTCCTGCTAACTTTTCCATCATCTTAACACTGATTTCACCATGTAGTTTAAATATAGGTGTGTGTCTCATTAAAGTCCATTAGTGGGGTCTTTATCCTTGCAATGTGCTTTAGCCAATCGGTTGTGTTGTGAGATCATTTTAAATCAGTGATCAAAATGGACCAAAATGCACCAGAACATCATTCTGGGAGTGAACGATGGAATGGTATTTCCAAGTGTGATTTCGAAAAATCTCCGGAGTTGTTTTTATATGTGAAACTTTGTAGTTGTTTTGCACTTCTGTCTAAAGTGTATGAATGATGTGAAGTATATTTTCTTGCCATGAATGCACTCCAAATGCAGCCCACAGTCTGTACAGCCCATGAGAGAGTATTGTACTGCAGGGTCTGCCTAAATAGTCCCCAAATTGGCCTGTTTTGCTGAAATATAGTGAAAACAGTAAAGAAACTCCATAATCAACAATAATAGTAGTTGCTAATTTTCTCATTTCCTCAAATCTAAGTGACATCATTGGGATATGCATAGGCAATATAATATTACTGAATGTTCTTATGTTACAAGTGTATTTTGAAATGTCTACAAGTTAGTTAATTCATTAGCTAATATAATTAGCTGATATGTAACAAATAGAAGATAATCATCTAGCTAGCAAGCCTGCTTATATCAGCTATTCACAGTGATCAGTCTTTCTTAATATCTGATAATATTTCTATATTTGGCATTTGGACATTTTGACTTTCTAGCTAAGTACATCACATTGTACATGAATCAGTTAGTTTAGTAACTTAGCTCTCTTTGTTCTGAGATTTTTCCCGTTTCCACGTAGCGCTCTTTGTTATAAATAAAGCTTGTCTTCTAACTGTTAGGGAACTAATGTTCATTTAAAATGCTGCTTGTCTTCCTTTTCAGTTGTAGGAAATCTTCTTAGGAATTCTTCTTAAGCTCCTGTTCATTTAACAAAATGTTTATTAATAAATTCATATGATGTTCATTTTTTTTATTTCCTTTCCTACATTTTTTAAATGAAGTGTCTCATATCTTTAAAAAATATATTTTTATCTCTAATTATGAAAAACAATGTGTAGCAAATGTATTTAATGCATTTAATTTAAGCAAATTTATTAAATCATGCTAATTGTAAAAATGTGCAATGACAATGTCAAAACTGGAAAGACACCTGTATATGTTTGCAACAATTTCTTTATTAGCATCTTTCAGTTTTTAAGTAGCTTAAAAAAGAGAGAGACCTCTGAGACCTGTGATGTAATATAAAAGTCAAACAGTCAACAGTCAAATTATAAATTTTAACAGAAAAATCTACATTTTCAAATGTACGAAATGCTTCAGACTCAAGCATTTAATTGTTTTTGAAATCAATACACATAAAAATCTGTAGTAGTAGTAAAGGTAATTGCACTATTTGGTTGAAGGTCTAACCCTCTGACTGTTGTAATTCCATAAGTGTTATTTCATAGTTTTGATTCATATTCTTCATTTCATATTCTAGGTCATAGGCTTCACTCTGATTCTAATGTAGAGAACAATACAAAAATAAAGAAATACCTTCTGTGAGTAGGTATGTCTAAACAGATGATTGATACTAGTACTTTACTTAGTCTTCTGAACGCAGACACATGCAGTGCTGACCTCCAGAATGAACGTGGTCCTGCATCAAACGCTCCAGATCTGTCAGTCATGCTGGCTGTTGTTACAGGGCCACACGATGACAGACGAAAGGGAAAGACTTAATTATTGATCAGACTGTAGGTTTCTCTTTTTTCTTCACCCTTTTAAAGCTACACCCCATGCTCTGGTTTCAAAAGGATTATAGTGGTGAGGTGTTCAGGGAGAGGCAGTGATTGTGAGAGTGAACAACATCATTTTATGAATTGTATCTTTTTTTTCTCTGCATCATGTGACTATAATATAACATCAACTTTGATTCAATTCTCTTGCTGCTCTTGTTCATTCCTCTCTTTTGATGGATCTGTCTTACATGAAGGAGGGTTAAGTAATAAACAGCACTACCATCAGTCTCAATCTCAGTCTGGGAATACCTCAGTGTGAGTGTTAGAAAAATAAAGAGAGAGACAGAGAGAGAGAGAGAGAGAGAGAGAGAGAGAGCAGAACATCTGTGCAATGGTATTTTATTAACATCAGCTTATACAATTTCTTGCTAACTTCTCCAATGCTAGCATCAAACAAATTTGGAAACATATTTTAGCTTTTTATTATGATATGTCAACAGAATCCCAATCACAAAATCAGATTCCAGATACCCACTGAGTTCATTCAAACCTGAATGCTTTAAAATGTGACTCTTTATGTTCACACAAACTTTTCTATTGACCGAGCAGATCTACTGGTCCTGCTAAAACATACACCACTTTATATACTACTACTTTAGTCCACAGCTTCATTCCTTCTCTTGTCAGAAATAACCTTCAGATAAATGTGTTTGCTATTGACATACAGCTAGTGGGGGAAAAAAAAAACTCTGCAGAGCACATCAAGCCGTCCACCATGTTCTGTGAGGCACTATGGAGGTAAAGCTCAGTGACAGCATTCGCGGATGCTGCCTGGAACTTTTTTCAACTGTGATTGCTGTCAACCATCCATGTCCTCCCATGTCCTCCCATGAAGGCAAGAGAAAAGGTGTTAGAGAGAGAGCACAGCCAAGACATAGGAAATTGATGATATTACTGTTGTAGAAAAAAAAATCTGTCCCTAAAAGTGTAATATGGCAGTGAAAATTGTACTCATCTCATCTTGTCCACGGTTTGTCCTCTCCTATGCTTATCCTGTTTACATCCTGTCCCGTCCCATTCTCATCCCATGCCTTCTTTTTTTCATCCCATCCTCATTCTATCCTATACCACCCTCATCCTGTTCCAACCTCATCTCACACATCATCATCTTGTTCTATCCTATCCTCATCCTGTCCTGTTGCATCCTCATCCCATCCATGTGTCATGTCATCCCAACTCTTCCTCATCCTGTCCCATCCTCATTTTGTCCCATCCCTTCCTCATCCTGTCCCAACCTGTCCTCATCCCTGCCCACCCTTATATTGTCCTATGCCATACAATCTCTATCCTGTACTTGTACAGTCCCATATCATTCTTATCCCATTGCATACCATTTTCATTCCATCCAGGCTTATCCTCATCATGTCCTTGTTCCATCTGTCCCATCCTATCATCATCCAGTTTCATCCTCACTGTATCCTTATCCTGTCTTGTCCTCTTGTCCTATCCTGTCCCATTCTCATCCCATCTAAATCCCACCCGTATCTGTGGTTCTACAGACCTTCCTTACAAAGCAGCAGCGATGGAGTTGTTTCCTCATGCCGAGGTTGCTCTTTTAGTGGTCAGGACATGAGTTGTCAGGTAGCTCATGAAAAAGTAATCACCACCCCTTTCCCCTCCTTCCCAGCCCTCCCCTTCCTCATCTGTCTCTCACTGTCACACGACATCATGTCTCAGCCTCGTCCGCCTGCCGGAGGAGGAGGAGGCGGAGGAGGGCGCCTTGTGCAGGTACGCCGCCACTTCCTGTCCCAGCCCATATGTTCCTGCCTCTTCTGACAGCGAAATCACGTCTTACGCCGGCGGCTCGAGTTGTTTACAGAAGTTTAAACTCCTGTGATATGCCCGGTGCACCCCTCCTCCTCACCCCACCTTGCCTGTTTTTAGACCCATAGATAATACATGAGCATGAGGTTTTAAAGGAGCCTGCCATATGCATGAAGGCATTAAGCGGAGAGCCAAACTGACAGCTCCATCTGCCAAACAAGCTCGGCATCGAGGAGAGACGAGACCCCTGGAGCTCTCCTCTCCTCTGTCTCCCTTTGCTCCTCACTCTGTCCCTCCCCTCTGTTCACCTCCTTTCTCCTCCTCTCTCCTCTCCTCTCTTTTTTCCACATCTCTCTGGAGGACGCCACGCTGTCATCAGTGCTGATACTAAATATTAATAATTTGTTGACCTCAAAGTGTTTAGGAAGTCTTGCACAGGCACAAGCACGTCCCCTTTGCAAATGCTGAATGGCATATGCAGATGTCAGGTGAGCCTTTCTCTCGCTCTCTGTTTTCCAGCCGCCCAGAAAACAGACAAGTTGCTGCAGAATTTGTCATGAATATTGCATTGTGGACGCCTGCACACACACACGCGCACACACACGCCACTCCTCCCACTCCAGACACAGGCTGAATTTGTAACAACAAAGCAAAGTCTGCACTTCTGTAGAGTATTTTTTGTGCAAACATTACATGCCTCCCGACATGCTTCCAGGACAAACCCAAAAAGGAAGGTGGCTCGCACAGATCCACTCAAATTAAGGAGTGCGTGTGGGATATGCACTTCATCCCTTGAACAGCAAATGAAACAGCCACTCGTCTTGAAAATACAAACAAACAAAAAAATAAACAAACAAAAAACACCCAGTAACTTATACGACTGAACCCTCTTTCTTCCAAGAGCACAAATAAACACAAGTTGCATCTGAGGACCTACACTTCTCACATTTCTACAGTTTAACTATCAAACGTGCAGATTCCTGCCTGAAATGTAACCTGACAAATAAAAAATAAAGAAAAAAAACACTGGCCCCATGTGTCTGCAAACAAACACTGTGTTTCAGTGCTTTAGCTGTCGACAGGCCATGTGTATGTGTATCTCCTTCAGCCCCAACGTCTTTATTGGGTCTTAACTGATGCCGCTCGGTGGGAAGTCGCTTGATGAGTATCGGAGTGTCAGTGAGACTCATTTATTCCACCACACTTGTCGGGCATCTGTGCCAATAACCCTCTCCCTCCGTCTCTCTCTTTCTCTGTCTTTGTCTTTCTCTCTCTCTCGCACTCTCCCTCCACATCTCTATCATACTCTCTCTGTCTCTTTCTATCTCTCTATAGCACCATGGATGGGACTGTATGCTGCAAGAGCTCCTGTTTCACAGACCCTGTATTGTGTCAAAAGCTTGGGGACACCTACAAACATGTGAAGTAAGTACACCCCATGAAAACTTTTTCAACATATTTGGAGATACAGATATCAAGTCTTTCAAATAAACAGTATTTATAGGTAAAGATGATGTAATTGAACAAGTGAAACTTAAAATTAACATTTGTAATTGTATATACTTTTTTATCTTTATGTAGTTTATGAATTTATATAATTGAAATAAACAGTAATGTTGTTTTTTCATGTGAAAAAAGTAAGTACACCTCTACGCATTTCACTACTTCAAACGTGTCAGTTTGAAATCAGGTGTACCTAATCACATGCTAATAATTAGAACACCATTAGGGTAATTTCAACCTCAGATATCCTGTCTGCTTTGCTTTTTTTATTGCACCATGTAGTATGCCTAGATAAAAAGAGCTCTCTGAGGCCTTCAGAAAGGTGGTTTTAGTTGCCTATAAGTTTCAGTCTCAGGGGTTTCAGAGACTGAAATATTGGAAATCAGTCCTTCTACTGTCTGGAAGATCATCAACAACTTTTCTGTGCCAGGCTGGCCCAGCACATTTATCTAAGAGCAAACACCAAGATGCCTTTGTAAGAAACATTTCATCACAGGATTTGTGGGTAGCTCTTGCCACTTTTGATGTAAAAGTGCATTTAAATGGAGAATTTAGAAAAAGACTGCATACATTTGACTTACATGGATAGGCTGGGGGAGGCACCAGGATGAAATCTTTGCTGTCTAAAAAGAACATCAAGGAAGACTTAAGTTTACTAATAAATATCTAGGTGAAGTCCTGGTTATTCTGGAACAATGTGCTCTGGACAGACAAGTCAAAGATAGAGCTGTTTGGCCACAGTACCAGAAACATGTTTGGCTAAAGACAAAGACAGCATTTAATCAGATGAACTTCATAGCAGCTATAAAGCATGGTGTTGGAAATGTTATGGCTTGGGGCTGGTTTGCTGCCTCAGGGCCTGGCCGACTTGCAATCAGAGAATTCCCCTTTATACCAGAGAGTGCTTGAGGATAATGTGTACCATATGTAAAAAGGGTGAAGCTGAATAAGTGGACCTTCTAACAGGATAATGATCATAAACCTATAAGTAAATCCACCTAATCAAGGAATGGCTTAGCCAAAAAAAAAGCAAGAAGTGGAAATGAAATGGAATGAACACGCAAGATGCTCTTCAAACACTGCACAGTTAAGAAAATTCTGCTTGGAGGAGTGGACAAAGATTTCTTCAAGTAGATACCAGAAACTGGTAGACAGTTATAGAAAATGGCTACATAAAGTTGTTTCTTTCAAAAGGGGCAGTACCAGTTACTAAAGCCAGGGATGTGCTTACTTTTTCAACATACAAAAATGACATCTCAGTTAACATTTTTCTCAAATTGCCTTTGTTTTTTGTTCTATTAAATAACATTTAGCCATACATACTGTTTAAATGATGATCAAGTACTGATATGACCATGCATGCTAAAAAAAAGAGAAAAAATCATTACTTTTCATGTGACTACAGCATTTGAAAATGGCAATGTAAACAAACATGTTTTCCTGGTTAGTCTGCAGTAACTTAACATTTGAAATATAATGTTATTCAAATATTACAACAGCAAAACAGGAAAAAACTGACAAAAGTTCTACCTCAATCAATCCCCTTGTTGTAATATCAGCATTCATCACTAGGACATAATTTCACCTGAAAGCTCAAACATTTCCAATGTTTAAATCATTTTTGTAAAAGCAAAATGGCCATTTCATGTCCATCAAATGTTTACAGGAATTTTAGTCTGACTGATTTGGAAAGTAAAATCAAGTTAGTCAAAAAGTAGCATCAAAAATGTGTGCCTAAACTTTTGGGAATTGTGATTACAACACCAGGGTCAACACAGCAAGATTTCTTACATTATCTAGACTACAGTGACACCACTTTAGTGTCTGTAATTGCAAGTGGAAGGCCTCTCTGTTGTAAATAGGGTTTGTTGAATGATTATTTCCATGTACATTAAACCTAAAGAACAACTTACAAAGATCAAAACAGCAGTTTCAGACATGTAGACATCCAATCACAGCAGACTCAGCTGTTGCTAGAATGCAACATGACCTCAGTGGTGAATTACATAATGTGAGACTGCATTCCAGCCTACGCTAGAGTTACTGTAGAATACAAATCACTGCAGATGATAAATGAAACATTCTAGCATAAGACCTGTGCAGAATCTTTCATGATCAATCATCATCTAATGGCTGTATTCATGTATACAGTTGTTGTTGATGTCACTCCCCTGCCAGAACTCTGTCCTGTGCTTCACACAGCTGATACCACTGCCTCACCCTGCGGTCTCAGCTCCTCCTCAAATATCACAGAGATGGAACCTTAGACGAAAGATTTGAAGACCCAGAGAGGTATCAGCACAACTGCCCAGTCAGTTCTCAGTAATGCCATAACAATCGCTGAAAGGCTTAACACTCTCACTCGGCTTTATTAGGAACTCCTATCATGTACGTCCCCACAAGGGTTACTTATTGAGCTCTGTCTAACTTTTAGATTCACTATATGGGTATACAATTGCAGACTGTGGCCCATTTGTTGCACAATTTATTATTCACCCTCAACCCCTTTCATCATTATTTAGATGGTGGGCTGTTTTTAAAAACTACTTTTTTGATCTTTGACATGGTAGTGACACTGTGGTGTGGCTGGAGTTTGTACACAAGTCAATGTCACAATGCCATTGCTAGGTTAAAGGTTCTTCATCACCCACAAAAATCCAGCCAAGAATGGCTGTGTGGCCAGAAACTGATAACTGATAGATAGTTAGAGGATGGCATGTGCATGACAGCAGAGGGGATACAGTCACTACCTATACACCAGCATATGAACTTTCTACAAGTCCTATAAAGTATTGGTTTCTAATAAAGTGTAGTTGCTCCTAAAGTGTAGTTGCTCCATTCTGTGGTGTCGTAAAATTCTGATTGCACTTTATTGCTTTGCTCTACAATGTGTTTTCCATAAACTGACTTTTACCTCAATACTTATAAGAACAGATTGGTACTGACTAAAAATGTAAATGACTAATCAATTAACCGTTAACTGACAAATAAACCATTGTTTGACGAATACTATAATTTAAAACAACATTCATTTCATTTCCAGCAAACGACAGTGCCTATTTGAACAGATGGCTTCATCAAGTTGAGGAACTTTTCTGAATTACAACAGGCAACTGGTTCCAGTAGATAGCCATGCAAAAAATTCACACTGCTAAAAGAGTGGTGTTCTAGAACCAGTTTTCTAAAGGACAATAAACAAATGCAATATATCATATCAAAAGCAAAGAATAAGAAAGACAAATATTTTGTTAATGTTCGCAGAGAGAAAGTATGATGTATGGTGGTTTGAGGAAATCACATGGGAGTGTACAAAATTCTAGAGAAGGCAAGCTACTGATACACTGGGCAAGACGATAAAGTCATCATGTGGTCAATTAACATAGTTCTATAGCCATTTCCTTCATGTGTATGTTTGTGCCTGGCCACATCTATCAGGACTATAAGGAACACATTTTAGTATCTCAGTGCATTAATACAGAATTCAGTTGAATTCAGCACCTAAGATATGCATAATAAGTATTTTGCAATGGCTTCAGACATGGTTTAGCCAGGTTTGAAGCCTCTCTTAGCCAGGTTAGTCAGGTTTCAGAACTGAAACTGTCCATTTTTTCAATTGATAATTTGATGGGTCATGTCCATGATTTTAGGTTTGGTAGTTAATACTTAACCACCAATTAACCACAGTTGGTTAGCAGGAATCAGCTAAAACTTGCTTCTCTACAACCCAGCTGTTTAGACCACTAGGTCAATCCATTTACACCAGACAGGCCCGGCATTCTTCTGGTTAGCGGATCTGTGAGAAGGAAAGTCTTGCACGTCACTGCAGAAGCCGGAACAGCTCAATTACCCCCTACTGCCAGTCTCATAACCCATTGCCTCTGTGCGCCTCCATTGATTGGTCTGGCTCTCAGCAGAGCACCAATGCATTTTTGTGGGCAGGCTGCCGAAGCCCTCACAAAAGGGGGGTGGGGAGGGGGTGGGGGCGGGTGTCAGCTTTTAATTGTAACTGTCTTACCGAATAGCGTCGTTTTAATATCCTGTATAGATTTTTATGTAATACACTTACTTGCAGGCAGCCTGGAGCAAGAATCAATTCGGCACAGGAATCTCCTTTTGTTAAAAGCCAATCTTGTTTTAATGATGCATGAAGAAATATTCAAGCATTGACATTTTCCTGTCAGGTTTCTTTAGAAAAAAATCAATTAAGATAATACCGCTTTGACCCAGTTATCCAGTTAATGCTTATTAGGAATGTAATATGATTTACTGTCAGCATAATTTTTTTTTCTTTTTTTGTATCTCATCCTATTAGTTTGTGCATGTTTCATAGGGCGACAAAGCAGTGGCTCCCTTTTTAGTGGAGGCTGAAGACGTGAAGGAGAGAGGAGGTGGAGGATCGACATTGATTGGAGCTGCTAGATAGGTTAAACACACAGCTGCAGGCCATTCTTTCCAATGGGTGGATCTGTTCTCATGTGTTTATTTTAGTCCCTTTAGTCCTTTTAGTCCCTTTGTTTCTCTTTTTTACCCTACCGCAGCGGCGAAAGAGACACGGTTCCGCTCAGATGTGTATTTGCATTCATTAACAGCACCAACTTAAGGCAGATTGCAATGATTTGCACATGGTTATAAACAGAGTAAAAGATGCCAACACTAACTGAAGCAAGTGAAGCCCATTGCAGTATTTGAACCAACACTGTGGTAAAGTTTATAGTCACTGATGACGACACCTTATGTACTTCATGAAGGTGTTGCACAGTTGCATTACACACTTAATAACTGTTTTAATAAAGATATTTGACACCATGCCACCTGTCATGAACAACTCTTCTTCTGCTTAATCTATATTCAAAATATTTTTAAAAACTCCACCGTGAACATAAAGCCAAATAAGTAAATGCTAACTCCAATGGTGGTATGTTCATAAATGTTTATGTCCTGCATTTTGAAAATCATTAAAGACATTAAAAGATATTATGTAATGATAGAAAAAAAAATCAGAACTGGCTAAGATTTTAGACAGTAACAGCAGCTCCTCTTTGCCTTGATGCAATGAAACACAATCTTGGCATTCTCTCAAGCATCGTCATGAGGAGACACTTGGGATGTTTTTCTAACAGTCTTGAAGAAGTACCCAATATTGAGCACTTGTTGGCTGTTTAACTACTTGTTAAGGGGGCAAAAAAGAAAGGAAACACAAAGGGGAAAATAAGAACAGAAAGAAAGGAAAAACTGACAAAATTAGCTATCCCACTGTGACATGCGAACAAAGTGCTCTATCCCAAGGGCTCAAGGATCACTGGTGGCTTTATAATGGGAAATTTTAAACCTGTTTTATGCTGTTTAATGTCTTTTCTTCTTTAAATCCTATGACAGCCTTTGTTTTATTCCTAATTGTCTTGTCTGCATGTGAAGAGGACAGCTAAGATGAAATAAAGCTCCATGTCTTGCTCTAGCTCCTATTCTCGCTCTTGCCTGGCCCACGCTGAACCCAGACACACTTGTGACATTTGATGCTGACAGTGGTGTCTCTACAGAGAACGTGGCATTCTCGCGTAGGTCTCCTGCTCAACACGGAGACAGGTGGCGAGGTGAACACGGAAAGTTTCAGGTGGCTTCATGTGTTCTTCTTGCTTGACTACTGCTGGCTGTTGTCAAGTTTCACACAACTGCTATGTGTACCGCCGTCCACAAGTCATGATATGCAAATTGGATAAGAAATGAACCCTATTTGTCCAGTTTGGATTTTGGATGGGATATTTGCAGCCAAGTGTGTCACTAACAACCGTTATGAACATAGTGACGAAAGTACTGGGACACATACAGGAGCTTAAACGACATCCCATTCTAAATCCTAAAGTGGAGTTAGTCCCCAATTGCAGCTATAACAGCTTTCACTTTTCCGGTTAGCTCTCTACAAGATTTTGGAATGTGTCTCTGGGAATTTTTTGCCCATTCATCCAGAAGAGCATTTGTGAAGTCAGACACTGATGTTGGATGAGAGGGCCTGGCTTGCAATCTCTGTTCTTCTTCATCCTAAAGGTGTTTAATGGGGTTGAGGTAAGGGCTCAGTGCTAAACTCACCCAACCATGCCTTTATATACCTTGCTTTGTGCACTGGGGCACAGTCATACTAGAACAGGAAAGGGCCTTCCCCAAAGTGTTTCCACAAAGTTGGATGCAAACAGTTGTCCAAAATGTCTTGGTCTGCTGAAACATTAGAATTTCCCTAGCACAACCTCTGAAAAACAACCCATAGCATTGTCCCTCCTCATTTTCAGTTGGCACAATAAAGGCTGGCAGGTAACGTTCTCCTGGCATTTGTCAAACCTGGACTCATCCATCAGTCTACCAGATAGAAAAGCATAATTTGTCCCTCCACAGAATATGTTTCCTCTGCTTCAGAGTCTAGCGTTGGCATCTTTTACACCACTCCATCTGATGCTTGGAAAATCAACCTGAAACAGTTGGTTAACATAGTTTATATAGCAGCACAATAGCTATCATAGCTAAAGTAGCCTGTTAATCTATCTGTTTTACAAATCATATTTATATAACACATAACTCACACTTGCACCCCATAGATTCATGAACCTGTGAAGATACAAAGAAGGGTTTTGTAATAAAATTGACAATAAATATATGATTATTACATTTTACATATTGGAGGCCTCCAGTAGAGGTTGACGCTCAAATAATGATCAATACAGAAGACTTTGTGCACAAAGTCACTTTTATTTACCAACTCAAAGCAGAACCCTAACACGCCGGTATCTGATCACTCATCTGATCATTCCCTTCAGAAACTACAAATCACTTCAAACAACTGCCTCCCAGATCTGGAAAGCCATTTGAGCGAGTTCAAATAGGTCATCTGTGGTGGTCTGTCCATGTCCCCAGCTTCCTCTGCACCTGGAGGACAATATGGCTGTCCTGCTAAGATAACTGAGCCTTCAGCTCATCTTTCAGGAAGGTCAGAGGTCAAATGCTGCAGAACCTGAGCCTGCTGAAATGTTGAGTAACATATTGACTGAAAGATAGCTCATCTGGGAGCTTTAGACTTTGAGTTTAATATCATCACACACATCACAATTTATGATTAGTATCCCAAGTGACATCCCAATATTAGAAAAGGCTTCAAAAGATTTAAAGAAATTATGAACTGATCTGGGGCAAGGGAAATTCTCTCTAAGAGATTATACCTTTCGCTTGTTCAGATCAGATTTGAACAAATAGGTCAGGAAGCTGTGTTTTTTTTTTTTTTTTACTCTACATAAGCCTGTTGTACACAACTGAAAGTGCAGATCTTAGACAAAGGCAGTCTTTGCACACTCTCTTTCCAAACGGCAGTCATGTTGGATCCTGAATCTCAATGGGATCTCAGTGTGACCTGAAGCCCATCTGCTCTGTCACAGGAGCTTAGCCACCGAGTGGCAAACTTCGCTCCCCCTGTAGCTTTCCCAAGGCCCATCAGGATTTGTCCAGCCCTCAAGAGCCATTGTGTGCCTGCTCCAGATCACAAATTGTATATTCATTGTAAGTGTAGGAGGCAACCCTTTTTATTCCCCCAAGTCCTTAGTGCACACTCAACATATTGCTATTTAACGGCACAAAAGAACTGCTTTTTCACCTTTTGTGGTTATATTAGAACAAGCCAGTATACTCATGCATTAAATTACAGCAGAAGTTGTTGTCATTAGTGTTGAGCTCAACAGAGCTCTCTGACCCATATTTGTGTAAACTTCAACAAGTATGAAATTAAGGCCTAAAAGATTCGATACTCGTCATTAAATCACACTTCTTACAAACGTGTAGAGGGATATACGTAACTGGATGTTAGAAGACTCAAGTTCTAATTACATAATTAATTAGCCTACATTTACATACAACTTACATTCTGTATTGACAGGTTTGTCCCCACACCTCTGACAGTTTTCCATTTTTGCTGATGTCAAAGCACGACAAAAACATGGAATGCGAAGGATGTTTTTTTTTTTTCTTTCTGCCAAATAAGATTGTACATGCAGCAATAGCTGCTCATCAAATGCTACTACTCTATTAACAAACACAAACCTAATATCATTTGAAAGCTTGGAAGCCATACTTTCAGCTGAATATCTCTACCTCAATCAACCACGATTGAGAACTAATTCACATATAATTCCAGCATGCTTTTCTTATTACCAGCAATAGCTACCACTTATAAGGGACATAAGAATCTAATATGAAGGTCTATGAACTTTATCATGCTTTGTATGAAAATGTACAACAGTATCAGACAATTAAGGTTGGTGTGGTGTAGTGGTTAACACCTTTGCCTTCTACCTGTAGACTAGGGTTCAATCCCCCACCTGGGCAAGCACCCTACACTATGCCAAATATGAGTCCTTGGACAAGACTCCTAACACCACCTTCGCCTACTTGTGTAAAACGGCTCTGGATAAGAGCGTCAGCCAAATGCCATCAATGTAAACGTAAATTAAGCCAGCATGCTGGGTGCCCGGGTGCATATAGCTGTGTGTCACCACTGGCTTAAGGCCACGTTAGCCGAGTTAGGCGAGTGTGCTCTTCATAAACACTATGGCGTTACCTCATCTCTCACATTATTTTAACGTGCAGTGGTGCTACCGTGGTTATTCAATGTCATTCGTCTTCGTCAACGTATGCCGTGGAGAGGCAGCCAGGGGGTGGGTGAGTTGACAGGCAGGAATTAATTCTCTAACACGTAATTATGGAGCAAAATGTTGACTGGCTTGCAGAAAGTGCGCTGTGACACTTCCGCGGTTCCGGGGAGACATGGCAGCGACATTAGCATTGGTCATTAGCGGCACCCATCCCTGCCGCGGTGGCGGGTAGCGACTCGCGTGCAGACCTATTTGGTTGCCTGCGTGACAGGCTTGTTCAGGACAGCAGAAACAGCTGTCTTGGCCCGTGTGAGCCGAAATAATTAGGCCTGTCATCTTCCCCGCTCTGATATCCCCCCCTTCAACCCTGCTCTGCGAGCGAGAGAGAAAAAAAAATGCAAATATTTTGCTTTCATTGTCACGTTCACCTTGACACGGATATTGCCTGGGCGCCTAACTGGATGAGATGACTTCTAAATTTGCATTGTTCGTTCTAATAAATTTGCTTCTTTCGGGAGGGCCCCGTGGCAGGGACCCATCAGATAAAGTCCCGCCGAGTGTCATCAATCACTGAGGTGGGGGGGTGGCCTGACAGACGGCTTTCGCCTTCATTTGTTACATACGCGAACACGCTTAATTATTTGTACTGTAATTAGTTGGGAAAATGTCAGGAAATGTCAGCTCTCTGTTCGGTGTGGAAACGGGGGGGGAGTGGCGCTTGAAAGCTGCGGTGACTGAAGTATCATTAATGCCACGGAACAAGATGAGGATCAGCTGGGGAGGAGTGAGGGCTTCTTAGAATGTAATCATGGCAAGGAGGGGGAAGAGAGAGAGAGAGAGAGAGAGAGAGAGAGAGAGAGAGAGAGAGAGAGAGGCAAATCAGTCGAGCTAACATGATGGGCATCTTATTAGTGAGCAGCAACATTTCTCCTCCATGTCTTGTTTTCCCTTTCTCTCTCTCTCTCTCTCGCTCTCTTCACTTTTCCTCCCAGCCGTGAGAAATAAAGGCAGCGAGCAGGAGAAATAAAGTCGGGTAAACAACCGCGGCTGCCCTCACACAGAGCTGCTGTCAAACTGGGCACATTTTACCATGTTGTGCCCGCCTGTCACATATATACACACACACATTATGCACAAACAAAATAGAATGGGGAGAGACTTTCTGTCAAAAAATTTTCAAACTTAGAGGCTTTTTTTTTTTAAAATAAACTGCATTAAATCCATGGCTAAAAACTTTCATTATGGAAATTGGTTGATGGGATCTGCATGGATTAAAGGCCCTGCATGGCTAATTAGGGACTGGGCAGTGGTCAGGAGATAGACTGCCGCTTAAAATCTGTCCAGAAGCCTGATCGGGCCTGATTGTTTGAATAAATCCAATCGGAATGTGTTTTTCGTGGGTAGGGGGGGGTGAATGAGGGAGAATTAGAGGCTCTCTTGGGGGGTTCTCATCATTCGACTTCCAAGGCCTCACACCAGGAGAGCGGGAGGGGGATCGGCTCTGAGCTACCTTACCCAGAAAGAGCTACTGATGGTCATCCAAGAGCTCCTTAATTAGCTGGCAATCTGGCAACAGCGTGTGTTTCCCGGGCCGTGGCAGGCCTGCTAGGATACTGCGCCAGATGCAGTTCCACCTTCAGCATGTCATTTCATTGTGTAGGCAGAAAGGCGGGGAGGTGGGGGGGCTGGTGGTGGTGGAAGGGCACGGACAGACAGGCCACGGTCCAGCCGGCTGCCTCTCTCTCCCCCACTCTCTTTCATACCACAGCTGAGAGTCAGGACAGTAGAGGTGACCTCGGCCGACCTCGACCTTGAGCAGAGAGACTAATGCCGCTGTTGGAGGCCCTAACCTCTCTGAATCCAGTCCTTCTTCCATTTGGAAATGGCTGCAGCTTCACGAGTGGGTTAGAGACAAATGCCAGAAGACTCTGAGACTTTTTATTTAGAGGCAAGCAAGGCATTCTCGTCTACTTAGTGTCCATATAGTTGCGATTATTACTAGTGATAAAAAAGTGTTGTAAGGAAAAAAAAAGATGCTGTAAAATGAACTGTAATTATTTAAATGTGAAAGTGAATTATTTCTCAGTCACAGCTCAGTAACACAAGTGGAGAAAAATGAGAATTCCAAACTAAAACTATTTTTGTGTTTACATATAGAAGAGAAGAAATTTGAATGTGATGAAAAGTTATTGCTGGGTCTTCTTTTGTAGAAACACCACTCAGATTCTGTCCTGAAATTGAAATGAAGACTGAAATCTGATGATACTGAATGTAAATGTAATTTATTATAATTGTATAATTCAAAAGTATTACATAAGAATGTATGTGTGCAATTATGCAATTGCATTTTAATAATTATGCATTGTCAATCAAATGTATAACAAAAAATAATAACTTTTATAACTTTTAAGGGTTAATGGTAGACTTTTAAAGGTTAAAGTATTTTGGGATATATAGTTTTTACTACACCTTATAACATTAACATTCACTGTTGAGAAGTCAGTATGGTGTCATAATTTGGTCTACTGTCATAGTAAATGTAAACTGAAATAAATAGGGGTTAGAATGCGTTACCTGCTGCTGAAATGTTGGAATTGAACCTTCACTATTTTTCAGTGTTTTCCACAATTTTTCCCCCTGGCAGACAGTCTGTCTAAATGTCATGTGTGTTGTATTCTTTCCCCCCTGACTGTCTGTTCGGGATTTCAATTCATTAACCGAAAAGACGCCTGCCATCTTGGCAGTGTGGAGCTTTTGCTTGGGAGTATGAATACGCTCTGGGTTTGCAAATGAAAAAAAAAGTACTCTGCTTGTGGCAGATATCGTCCATGTGAGCTGACCACAGCCCTCAAATCAGGATGTTCATGTAAAGGTGTTTAACAAAAACCACTTAGGTTCCAGCTCATAGTTCGCTATTAAGCTAATCAGGTGTTCGATTTGCAGTCTTAAGCAAAGGGAAGCATCCAAGCTTGTGTAAACACTTCCAAAAGCCTCCTCCAATACTTCTAATAGTTTTTTTTCACATGTGTAAGTAGTCGTTTTTGCTGTGTAGTTGTGGCTTCGGCATTAAGCTTTTTTACTGAAGTATTGGATTGGCCTCACTTCAGCTGTAATTACTACAGCAGAGTTGTTGAGTTTGAAGAAAAACTCCAGGAGAGAGAGAGAGAGAGAGAGAGAGAGAGAGAGAAGTGGAGGCATCAGCTCCTGACAAAGCACTAGATGGGTGACAGCCTAATAAACTAGCATGACATGCCATCAAATAAACAAATGATCTCCTCTCCCAGATTCCTCCCGGCTGCTGGATGCACCCCAAAATCTACCACGGTGCACTGCTTTCACCCTTAAGCTCACTTTTTCACAACAAACAGGGCTACTACTGTACCTTCCCCTGGATGTATGATGTGTGTGCCACAGTATTGCTATACTGCAATTAGAGACTGTAGATCATCTGTTGATGCACCATTTGTGTTACCCATTCATCAATGGTCAGTTTCTGACCACAGAGCTGGTCTTGGCTGGATTATTGAGTGGTGGACTACTCTCAACCTCACAGTGATGCTGATGCGTGTACAACCTCCAGCCACACCACTGTACCTGATACATTCATGCCAGCTCCACTACCATACTACTACCACGTCAGTGTCACTGCTGTGTTGAGAATGATCCACCACCCAAGGAATATCTGGTCAACAGTGGTCCTGCATTCAGAAACTGACTAATAATGAATGGGCCACACTACTAGAAAAAAATGGTACTAAACTGTCAGGAGGGGGGACCCTTCTGATGTACCTTTGAGGGTGCATTTCCATTGTTTGTACCTTAAAGCACGAAAAATGTACCTTCACAGTAGAGTAGACGTTCCAAACATTTTCATGCTAGGACCCACATAGACTGAAAAAAATGTAGTTTTAAATCACATAGTTACCATGCTTGAGTTAGTTGAATTGCAAATGTTAAGTTAACAGAACAACAGAATCTCTGTTTTAGTTCAAATACCCCAAAACTTTAAAGAAAACTGATAAAAAATGTTTCAAAGTTAAAATCTCATGTTTTCTTATACAGTGAGCTGAAGGCCCGGGGAGCAATTGGGGGTTAGATGTTTTGCTCGAGGACACCTCAGTCATGTGCTGCTGGCATTGGGGACTGAACCAGCGACCTTCCGGTCATAGGACCAATTCCCTAACCTCCAGCACACGACTGCCCCTTAACCCACACGGACACAGGGAGAACATGCATACTCCACACAGTAAGGACCCGCTTGGGGATCGAACCCAGACTGCATGTTTTTGGAGTGTGGGAGGAAACCAGAGAACCCGGAGGAAACCCACGCAGACACGGGGAGAACATTTATATTTATATACATATATACATTCATATTATAATATCTATAAATTTATATATATATATATATATATATATATATATATATCAAACACTGAGTATATATTCACCCTCCTGTAAAGTTAATGGCTAATCATAACACATTTATCCAACATGTTTTAAAATGATTCAGTCCCAAATATTTGGAAAATGTAGACTTTAAATGACTTTAAACTTTTTCTAAGTACTACATGGATATTCTCACCCTTCCTGTCAACCAATTAAGTAGACAGCAATGGGGAAAGCCAACAAATGGATGCTAAAAGATGGCTTTGAATCAATGATAGCCTTTGAACATGAGATGCCAGTTTCTTTGTGCTTGTGCATTACAGAGCCCCATCAGCTCCTTGAAGAACTTGGTTCTAAAGTTATGGATGAGAGGCTCATATGTGTCTCTTAGAATATGTGTGTGTGTGTGTGTGTGTGTTTATGTGGCCAGGGGGCTGATAATCTAATAAAATTAAGAAAGCAAAGGCACAAACAAAAGGAGGTGAAATCAAACTGTCCAGCAAAACGGCAAAGCCTCTTAGAACATTGTACGTCTTTATTCTTCCCACCATTATCACACCCGTTTCTCATTGCGGAGATTACTCTGAAAAGAATTGCAGGCGTTGCTTGTGTTGTATGTCTTTATAATTACACCTTAAAGCCATAACTGGATTTTTTAACCCCCCCTCCCCCTTTCCTTTTTATTACATATTCATGAAAAGCAGAGTTGTAATTTGATAAAGGCAGGCTTGTGTTCTCAACTTCACTGAGGCGACGAGCGTCGGCGTTGCCGTATTGAAGTGGCCGTGTGTGTTCTGCGAGCATTAATCTGCTCCAGCACATCCCGGCTGCTGTGACGTGCAGGCCGGAGATAAGTCTTAAACAGTCTAAAGCTAAGCAAACCAGACAACTCTATTATTGCCTTCATAATTGCTTAATTAAACTTTTGTCACTAATCATTATGAGGGCAATAGAGCTGTTATACAGGCCTGGGCCGAGGCAGGAAAAAAGAGAAAAAAAAAAAAAATCAATAAACGGTTGGAGTTAATTTCACTGCATTCTCTCTCTCTCCCTCTCCCTCTCTTTCTCTCCCTTTTTTTGTCCTACAAATGAAATTCATTGCTGGTGGTTAGTGATGTGTGGTGCTGCGAGGAAGCTGATATGGCCTGCCATCACCATTTGAATTGAGGGGTATTCAGCAGCACATGAATATGAACAAATGGTGAACATAAATCTCCTGCATGAAGTACACCTTCTATCCCTTTATTAGGGAACAATTGACCCATCTAAAATGAATTCTAATGCCAGGAAAGCATTTAGATTTAAATTACACCGTGCTCTCCCAGACCTGAAAGATGACGGCATAAAAAAGATTAATATGCTAATTATCCCCGCTCCCCTTATTCCTCTTTTCGACATTTGCGGTGGGTTTATTGTGGAGCGTGTAAATAAGATGACTGTTTTGTCAACGGATGACGATGGGCCACGCGCCCCCTAGACGCCTCTGATCGCTGGAATGCATCTGCCCAGGACGTTATCTTTTATTATTTTTATTAGTGTGCTTTCAAAAAGGCACTTCATAAAAAGCATGTTTATGTGCGTATAATTCTTCTTGCACCTTTCTGACCCAGGAAGCACATCAGATGGAGACAAATCAGAGATAGACAGGGAAAGAGAGAGGTGAAAAAAAAATGAAAAGAAAAAAAAAAACAACAGAAGCAGGCAGCCTTCTCTCAGGGGCTGGATGCAGCGGGGCACGAAAGAGTGTCCAGAGATCCAAATGATCCAGCGGCGCAATTTAATGCATCAAAAGATGTTTAATTAGGCCAGCTTTGAGATTTAGCCCTCTACTCCTCAGATATTTCCACATGCACGCCAGTTGGCGTGCCCACAAAAGTGGCAAAAGGGCCATTTTTAGCTGTTAAGGGTGGTTTATGCTTGGCTAGGCATCAGAATCAATTGAAAAAAGCAAGGAAAATGTGGCCCTGTACCACCTTGATTATTTGCTACTGCGCCACTGTGGCAGCATTTCTGCCACTCCAATGCTTAATGTCAGTGGTATCACTGAAAACCAGTGCTCTACAATCTTTGGTATCTTCTCTATACTTTTGGATTTATTAAATATTTTTTCATTTACTGTATGGACAATGCTTCTTGCACATGACAATCTAATAATTATTTTCTGTACACTAGCACTGCATCTAAACTTGATACTTGTTATGTCTACACTTTCTGTGTTCACACTAATGCTGTGTCAACACTATTTACTGTGTCTACACCGATGCTGTTTCTAACTAATCAGTAACTAATTATTGTGCCTACACTAAAACTGTGTTAAAAGCAGTTACTGTGTCCAAACTAGTTCTGTCAAAACTAGTTACTAGGTCTACATTAGTACTATGTCAAAACCAGGCACTGTGTCTATTGTGTCTACACTAATGCTGTGTCAAAACTAGTTACTATGTCTATAGTAATACTGTGTCAAAACCAGTTACTATGTCTATACTAATACTGTGTCAAAACTAGTTAATGTGTGTACACGAGTAATGTGTCAAAACTAGTTACTTTGTCTACACTAATACTGTGTCAAAACCAGTTACTATGTCTATACTAATACTGTGTCAAAACCAGTTACTATGTCTATACTAATACTGTGTCAAAACCAGTTACTATGTCTACACTAATACTGTGTCAAAACCAGTTACTATGTCTATACTAATACTGTGTCAAAACCAGTTACTATGTCTACACTAATACTGTGTCAAAACCAGTTACTATGTCTATACTAATACTGTGTCAAACTAGTTAATGTGTTTACACGAGTAATGTGCCAAAACTAGTTACTATGTCTACACTAGTACTGTGTCAAAACTAGTTACTATGTCTACACTAATACTGTGTCAAAACCAGTTACTATGTCTATACTAATACTGTGTCAAAACCAGTTACTATGTCTATACTAATACTGTGTCAAAACCAGTTACTATGTCTACACTAATACTGTGTCAAAACCAGTTACTATGTCTATACTAATACTGTGTCAAAACCAGTTACTTTGTCTACACTAATACTGTGTCAAAACCAGTTACTATGTCTATACTAATACTGTGTCAAAACCAGTTACTATGTCTATACTAATACTGTGTCAAAACCAGTTACTATGTCTACACTAATACTGTGTCAAAACCAGTTACTATGTCTATACTAATACTGTGTCAAAACCAGTTACTATGTCTACACTAATACTGTGTCAAAACCAGTTACTATGTCTATACTAATACTGTGTCAAACTAGTTAATGTGTTTACACGAGTAATGTGCCAAAACTAGTTACTATGTCTACACTAGTACTGTGTCAAAACTAGTTACTATGTCTACACTAGTACTGTGTCAAAACTAGTTACTATGTCTACACTAATACTGTGTCAAAACCAGTTACTATGTCTACACTAGTACTGTGTCAAAACTAGTTACTATGTCTACACTAGTACTGTGTCAAAACTAGTTACTATGTCTACACTAATACTGTGTCAAAACTAGTTACTGTGTCTACACTAGTACTGTGTCAAAACCAGTTACTGTGTCTACACTAATACTGTGTCAAAAGTAGTTACTATGTCTACACTGGTACTGTGTCAAAACTAGTTACTATGTCTACACTAGTACTGTGTCAAAACTAGTTACTATGTCTACACTAATACTGTGTCAAAACTAGTTACTCTGTCTACATTAGTATTGTGTCAAAACTAGTTACTATGTCTACACTAATACTGTGTCAAAACTAGTTACTCTGTCTACACTAGTACTGTGTCAAAACTAGTTACTATGTCTACACTAATACTGTGTCAAAACTAGTTACTGTGTCTACACTAGTACTGTGTCAAAAACAGTTACTGTGTCTACACTAATACTGTGTCAAAACCAGTTACTATGTCTATACTAATACTGTGTCAAAACTAGTTACTATGTCTACACTAATAGTGTGTCAAAACTAGTTACTATGTCTACACTAATACTGTGTCAAAACTAGTTACTCTGTCTACACTAGTATTGTGTCAAAACTAGTTACTATGTCTACACTAATACTGTGTCAAAACTAGTTACTGTGTCTACACTAGTACTGTGTCAAAACCAGTTACTGTGTCTACACTAATA
The DNA here is from genome assembly GCF_015220715.1 of Pygocentrus nattereri. NCBI lineage: Eukaryota > Metazoa > Chordata > Actinopteri > Characiformes > Serrasalmidae > Pygocentrus > Pygocentrus nattereri. The sequence goes on from NC_051213.1 coordinate 27,989,904, forward strand.
CTGTGTCAAAAGTAGTTACTATGTCTACACTAATACTGTGCCAAAACTAGTTACAATGTCTACACTAGTACTGTGTCAAAACTAGTTACTATGTCTACACTAATACTGTGTCAAAACTAGTTACACTGTCTACACTAGTTCTGTGTCAAAACCAGTTACACTGTCTACACTAGTACTGTGTCAAAACTAGTTACTATGTCTACACTAATACTGTGTCAAAACTAGTTACACTGTCTACACTAGTACTGTGTCAAAACCAGTTACTGTGTCTACACTAATACTGTGTCAAAAGTAGTTACTATGTCTACACTAATACTGTGCCAAAACTAGTTACTATGTCTACACTAATACTGTGTCAAAACCAGTTACTCTGTCTACACTAGTACTGTGTCAAAACTAGTTACTATGTCTACACTAATACTGTGTCAAAACCAGTTATTATGTCTATCCTAATACTGTGTCAAAACTAGTTACTATGTCTACACTAATACTGTGTCAAAACTAGTTACTATGTCTACACTAATACTGTGTCAAAACTAGTTACTCTGTCTACACTAGTACTGTGTCAAAACTAGTTACTATGTCTACACTAATACTGTGTCAAAACTAGTTACTGTGTCTACACTAGTACTGTGTCAAAACCAGTTACTGTGTCTACACTAATACTGTGTCAAAAGTAGTTACTATGTCTACACTAATACTGTGCCAAAACTAGTTACTATGTCTACACGAATACTGTGTCAAAACCAGTTACACTGTCTACACAAGTACTGTGTCAAAACTAGTTACTATGTCTACACTAGTACTGTGTCAAAACTAGGTACTCTGTCTACACTAGTACTGTGTCAAAACTAGTTACTGTGTCTATGCTAGTACTGTGTCAAAACTAGTTACTATGTCTACACTAATACTGTGCCAAAACTAGTTACTATGTCTACACTAATACTGTGTCAAAACCAGTTACTCTGTCTACACTAGTACTGTGTCAAAACTAGTTACTATGTCTACACTAATACTGTGTCAAAAGTAGTTAGTCTGTCTACACTAGTACTGTGTCAAAACCAGTTAATATGTCTACAATAATACTGTGTCAAAACTAGTTACTATGTCTACACTAATACTGTGTCAAAACTAGTTACTGTGTCTACACTAGTACTGTGTCAAAAGTAGTTACTATGTCTACACTAATACTGTGTCAAAACTATTTACTGTGTCTATACTAATACTGTGTCAAAACCAGTTACTATGTCTACACTAATACTGTGTCAAAACCAGTTACTCTGTCTACACTAGTACTGTGTCAAAACCAGTTACACTGTCTACACTAGTACTGTGTCAAATCCAGTTACTGTGTCTACACTAATACTGTGTCAAAAGTAGTTACTATGTCTACACTAATACTGTGCCAAAACTAGTTACTATGTCTACACTAATACTGTGTCAAAACCAGGTACACTGTCTACACTAGTACTGTGTCAAAACTAGGTACTCTGTCTACACTAGTACTGTGTCAAAACTAGTTACTCTGTCTACACTATTACTGTGCCAAAACTAGTTACTATGTCTACACTAATACTGTGTCAAAACCAGTTACTCTGTCTACACTAGTACTGTGTCAAATCTAGTTACTATGTCTACACTAATACTGTGTCAAAACTAGTTGCTCTGTCTACACTAGTACTGTGTCAAAACCAGTTACTATGTCTACATTTATACTGTGTCAAAACTAGTTACTATGTCTACACTAATACTGTGTCAAAACCAGTTACACTGTCTACACTAATACTGTGTCAAAACCAGTTACTATATCTACACTAATACTGTGTCAAAACCAGTTACTATATCTACACAAATACTGTGTCAAAACCAGTTACTATTTCTACACTAATACTGTGTCAAAACTGTTTACTATGTCTACACTAATACTGTGTCAAAACTAGTTCCTATTTCTACACTAATACTGTGTCAAAACTAGTTACTATATCTACACTAATACTGTGTCAAAACTAGTTACTTTGTCTACACTAGTACTGTCAAAACCAGTTACTGTGTCTACACTAATACTGTGTCAAAACCAGTTACTGTGTCTACACTAGTACTGCGTCAAAACTAGTTACTATGTCTACACTAATACTGTGTCAAAACCAGTTACACTGTCTACACAAGTACTGTGTCAAAACTAGTTACTATGTCTACACTAGTACTGTGTCAAAACTAGGTACTCTGTCTACACTAGTACTGTGTCAAAACTAGTTACTGTGTCTATGCTAGTACTGTGTCAAAACTAGTTACTATGTCTACACTAATACTGTGCCAAAACTAGTTACTATGTCTACACTAATACTGTGTCAAAACCAGTTACTCTGTCTACACTAGTACTGTGTCAAAACTAGTTACTATGTCTACACTAATACTGTGTCAAAAGTAGTTAGTCTGTCTACACTAGTACTGTGTCAAAACCAGTTAATATGTCTACAATAATACTGTGTCAAAACTAGTTACTATGTCTACACTAATACTGTGTCAAAACTAGTTACTGTGTCTACACTAGTACTGTGTCAAAAGTAGTTACTATGTCTACACTAATACTGTGTCAAAACTATTTACTGTGTCTATACTAATACTGTGTCAAAACCAGTTACTATGTCTACACTAATACTGTGTCAAAACCAGTTACTCTGTCTACACTAGTACTGTGTCAAAACCAGTTACACTGTCTACACTAGTACTGTGTCAAATCCAGTTACTGTGTCTACACTAATACTGTGTCAAAAGTAGTTACTATGTCTACACTAATACTGTGCCAAAACTAGTTACTATGTCTACACTAATACTGTGTCAAAACCAGGTACACTGTCTACACTAGTACTGTGTCAAAACTAGGTACTCTGTCTACACTAGTACTGTGTCAAAACTAGTTACTCTGTCTACACTATTACTGTGCCAAAACTAGTTACTATGTCTACACTAATACTGTGTCAAAACCAGTTACTCTGTCTACACTAGTACTGTGTCAAAACTAGTTACTATGTCTACACTAATACTGTGTCAAAACCAGTTATTATGTCTATCCTAATACTGTGTCAAAACTAGTTACTATGTCTACACTAATACTGTGTCAAAACTAGTTACTATGTCTACACTAATACTGTGTCAAAACTAGTTACTCTGTCTACACTAGTACTGTGTCAAAACTAGTTACTATGTCTACACTAATACTGTGTCAAAACTAGTTACTGTGTCTACACTAGTACTGTGTCAAAACCAGTTACTGTGTCTACACTAATACTGTGTCAAAAGTAGTTACTATGTCTACACTAATACTGTGCCAAAACTAGTTACTATGTCTACACGAATACTGTGTCAAAACCAGTTACACTGTCTACACAAGTACTGTGTCAAAACTAGTTACTATGTCTACACTAGTACTGTGTCAAAACTAGGTACTCTGTCTACACTATTACTGTGTCAAAACTAGTTACTGTGTCTATGCTAGTACTGTGTCAAAACTAGTTACTATGTCTACACTAATACTGTGCCAAAACTAGTTACTATGTCTACACTAATACTGTGTCAAAACCAGTTACTCTGTCTACACTAGTACTGTGTCAAAACTAGTTACTATGTCTACACTAATACTGTGTCAAAAGTAGTTAGTCTGTCTACACTAGTACTGTGTCAAAACCAGTTAATATGTCTACAATAATACTGTGTCAAAACTAGTTACTATGTCTACACTAATACTGTGTCAAAACTAGTTACTGTGTCTACACTAGTACTGTGTCAAAAGTAGTTACTATGTCTACACTAATACTGTGTCAAAACTATTTACTGTGTCTACACTAATACTGTGTCAAAACCAGTTACTATGTCTATACTAATACTGTGTCAAAACTAGTTACTATGTCTACACTAATAGTGTGTCAAAACTAGTTACTATGTCTACACTAATACTGTGTCAAAACTAGTTACTCTGTCTACACTAGTATTGTGTCAAAACTAGTTACTATGTCTACACTAATACTGTGTCAAAACTAGTTACTGTGTCTACACTAGTACTGTGTCAAAACCAGTTACTGTGTCTACACTAATACTGTGTCAAAAGTAGTTACTATGTCTACACTAATACTGTGCCAAAACTAGTTACAATGTCTACACTAGTACTGTGTCAAAACTAGTTACTATGTCTACACTAATACTGTGTCAAAACTAGTTACACTGTCTACACTAGTTCTGTGTCAAAACCAGTTACACTGTCTACACTAGTACTGTGTCAAAACTAGTTACTATGTCTACACTAATACTGTGTCAAAACTAGTTACACTGTCTACACTAGTACTGTGTCAAAACCAGTTACTGTGTCTACACTAATACTGTGTCAAAAGTAGTTACTATGTCTACACTAATACTGTGCCAAAACTAGTTACTATGTCTACACTAATACTGTGTCAAAACCAGTTACTCTGTCTACACTAGTACTGTGTCAAAACTAGTTACTATGTCTACACTAATACTGTGTCAAAACCAGTTATTATGTCTATCCTAATACTGTGTCAAAACTAGTTACTATGTCTACACTAATACTGTGTCAAAACTAGTTACTATGTCTACACTAATACTGTGTCAAAACTAGTTACTCTGTCTACACTAGTACTGTGTCAAAACTAGTTACTATGTCTACACTAATACTGTGTCAAAACTAGTTACTGTGTCTACACTAGTACTGTGTCAAAACCAGTTACTGTGTCTACACTAATACTGTGTCAAAAGTAGTTACTATGTCTACACTAATACTGTGCCAAAACTAGTTACTATGTCTACACGAATACTGTGTCAAAACCAGTTACACTGTCTACACAAGTACTGTGTCAAAACTAGTTACTATGTCTACACTAGTACTGTGTCAAAACTAGGTACTCTGTCTACACTAGTACTGTGTCAAAACTAGTTACTGTGTCTATGCTAGTACTGTGTCAAAACTAGTTACTATGTCTACACTAATACTGTGCCAAAACTAGTTACTATGTCTACACTAATACTGTGTCAAAACCAGTTACTCTGTCTACACTAGTACTGTGTCAAAACTAGTTACTATGTCTACACTAATACTGTGTCAAAAGTAGTTAGTCTGTCTACACTAGTACTGTGTCAAAACCAGTTAATATGTCTACAATAATACTGTGTCAAAACTAGTTACTATGTCTACACTAATACTGTGTCAAAACTAGTTACTGTGTCTACACTAGTACTGTGTCAAAAGTAGTTACTATGTCTACACTAATACTGTGTCAAAACTATTTACTGTGTCTATACTAATACTGTGTCAAAACCAGTTACTATGTCTACACTAATACTGTGTCAAAACCAGTTACTCTGTCTACACTAGTACTGTGTCAAAACCAGTTACACTGTCTACACTAGTACTGTGTCAAATCCAGTTACTGTGTCTACACTAATACTGTGTCAAAAGTAGTTACTATGTCTACACTAATACTGTGCCAAAACTAGTTACTATGTCTACACTAATACTGTGTCAAAACCAGGTACACTGTCTACACTAGTACTGTGTCAAAACTAGTTACTCTGTCTACACTAGTACTGTGTCAAAACTAGTTACTCTGTCTACACTATTACTGTGCCAAAACTAGTTACTATGTCTACACTAATACTGTGTCAAAACCAGTTACTCTGTCTACACTAGTACTGTGTCAAATCTAGTTACTATGTCTACACTAATACTGTGTCAAAACTAGTTGCTCTGTCTACACTAGTACTGTGTCAAAACCAGTTACTATGTCTACATTTATACTGTGTCAAAACTAGTTACTATGTCTACACTAATACTGTGTCAAAACCAGTTACACTGTCTACACTAATACTGTGTCAAAACCAGTTACTATATCTACACTAATACTGTGTCAAAACCAGTTACTATATCTACACAAATACTGTGTCAAAACCAGTTACTATTTCTACACTAATACTGTGTCAAAACTGTTTACTATGTCTACACTAATACTGTGTCAAAACTAGTTCCTATTTCTACACTAATACTGTGTCAAAACTAGTTACTATATCTACACTAATACTGTGTCAAAACTAGTTACTTTGTCTACACTAGTACTGTCAAAACCAGTTACTGTGTCTACACTAATACTGTGTCAAAACCAGTTACTGTGTCTACACTAGTACTGCGTCAAAACTAGTTACTATGTCTACACTAATACTGTGTCAAAACCAGTTACACTGTCTACACAAGTACTGTGTCAAAACTAGTTACTATGTCTACACTAGTACTGTGTCAAAACTAGGTACTCTGTCTACACTAGTACTGTGTCAAAACTAGTTACTGTGTCTATGCTAGTACTGTGTCAAAACTAGTTACTATGTCTACACTAATACTGTGCCAAAACTAGTTACTATGTCTACACTAATACTGTGTCAAAACCAGTTACTCTGTCTACACTAGTACTGTGTCAAAACTAGTTACTATGTCTACACTAATACTGTGTCAAAAGTAGTTAGTCTGTCTACACTAGTACTGTGTCAAAACCAGTTAATATGTCTACAATAATACTGTGTCAAAACTAGTTACTATGTCTACACTAATACTGTGTCAAAACTAGTTACTGTGTCTACACTAGTACTGTGTCAAAAGTAGTTACTATGTCTACACTAATACTGTGTCAAAACTATTTACTGTGTCTATACTAATACTGTGTCAAAACCAGTTACTATGTCTACACTAATACTGTGTCAAAACCAGTTACTCTGTCTACACTAGTACTGTGTCAAAACCAGTTACACTGTCTACACTAGTACTGTGTCAAATCCAGTTACTGTGTCTACACTAATACTGTGTCAAAAGTAGTTACTATGTCTACACTAATACTGTGCCAAAACTAGTTACTATGTCTACACTAATACTGTGTCAAAACCAGGTACACTGTCTACACTAGTACTGTGTCAAAACTAGGTACTCTGTCTACACTAGTACTGTGTCAAAACTAGTTACTCTGTCTACACTATTACTGTGCCAAAACTAGTTACTATGTCTACACTAATACTGTGTCAAAACCAGTTACTCTGTCTACACTAGTACTGTGTCAAATCTAGTTACTATGTCTACACTAATACTGTGTCAAAACTAGTTGCTCTGTCTACACTAGTACTGTGTCAAAACCAGTTACTATGTCTACATTTATACTGTGTCAAAACTAGTTACTATGTCTACACTAATACTGTGTCAAAACCAGTTACACTGTCTACACTAATACTGTGTCAAAACCAGTTACTATATCTACACTAATACTGTGTCAAAACCAGTTACTATATCTACACAAATACTGTGTCAAAACCAGTTACTATTTCTACACTAATACTGTGTCAAAACTGTTTACTATGTCTACACTAATACTGTGTCAAAACTAGTTCCTATTTCTACACTAATACTGTGTCAAAACTAGTTACTATATCTACACTAATACTGTGTCAAAACTAGTTACTTTGTCTACACTAGTACTGTCAAAACCAGTTCCTGTGTCTACACTAATACTGTGCCAAAACTAGTTACTATGTCTACACTAATACTGTGTCAAAACTAGTTACTATGTCTACACTAATACTGTGTCAAAACTAGTTCCTATTTCTACACTAATACTGTGTCAAAACTAGTTACTATATCTACACTAATACTGTGTCAAAACTAGTTACTATGTCTACACTAATACTGTGTCAAAACCAGTTACTGTGTCTACACTAATACTGTGTCAAAACCAGTTACTGTGTCTACACTAGTACTGCGTCAAAACTAGTTACTATGTCTACACTAATACTGTGTCAAAACTAGTTACTATGTCTACACTAGTACTGTGTCAAAACTAGTTACTATGTCTACACTAGCACTGTGTCAAAACTATTTACTGTATCTACACTAGTGCTGCGTCAAAATTAGTTACTATGTCTACACTAATACTGTGTCAAAACTAGTTACTATGTCTACACTAGTACTGCGTCTTAACTAGTTACTATGTCTACACTAGCACTGTGTCAAAACCATTTACTGTATCTACACTAGTACAATGTCAAAACCAGTTACTTTGTCTACTGTGTCTACACTCCTACTGTGTTATTGTGTTTAGTGTTTCATATTGTAGTGTCAATACTCTCTTACATTATTTACAATGCTCTGTCTATATTCATAGTTTATGTACACTTATACGCTCTCAGAAAAAAAAGGTACGGCACTGTCACTGAGGCAGTACCCCTCTTGTCACTGTGGTCGTACCCTCAGTGGTACATCCCAGTACCTTTAATCAGGGAACCTAACTGTACCATAATCCACCTAAATTATATTTTCTAAGATGTACTGACTCAACGCACCCTGTCTCATCTCCAGGCTTTTTATTTTATTGTTCTGTTTTAAAACATTAAGTTATGAAAAGGTACAAATATCTACTTTTGCACAAGGAAAAACTGATGTATGGTACTCCATTGGACCTTAAAACCTCTGCTGTACCTTTGAGGATACATTTCCATTGTTTGTACCTTGATGAATGAATCATGTACATTCATCTACATTTATTTCTACACAAGTGTTTATACTTGCACTGCAGCCACCTTAATATTGTGTTTATATTATGAATATGCTAATTTTGATTACAATTATATCATGTCTACACACTTAATATGTGTAGATATTGTGTTTACACTTATACTTTGTATACAATTATATTGTGCTCACAATCACATTGTGTCTACCTAATATTGTATTTACACCTGTACTGTGTCTACACTCATATCGTGTTTACAGGCGCACTGATTCTAGACTCGCATTGTGCCGACATTTGTAATGGGTCTACGTTCATAATCTGTCTACACTCATATTGGGTCTACACGCATACTGTGTCCACACTCATATTGTGTCTACATTCATATTTTGTCTACAATAGCATTGTGTTTACAGTTCTTTTGTATTTTTATGTGTACTGTTCATGTTACACCTATAAGTCTAGTGATTAAGCTTTTTGCTATGCTTTACATATTAATACATTATATAATTAAATTGAAGAATTGTTAATGCACATATTCTTCATCAATCAAAAACATTCTCCATTGTAACCAGAGTTTGTATATTCAGTTGTTTCTGAGCCGCATGCACATGGCATTTGTTACACCACTATGTGCTAAATGAACCCATAACTAGTTTAATGAAATGCATTTTAAGCCTAGAGGGAAATGTTGAGCTGTTTAATTCAACACTGGGGTTAATAGTTGGTAGGCAGGTGTTTTATGCATTGTAAATATATAACACCTAAAACACCTGCCTACTAACTATTATCCCCAGTGTTGAATTAAACAGTTCAACATTTCCCTGCAGAGGGGATACTATGTAAAAGTATCATGATAAAGGCACTGCAATGATTTAGTGAGTATGCTGATCTGTGAATTACTTAATGCATTAAACATAATAAAGCCATGATTCTACAGATCCACAGTGGTTTGAAGCAAAGAAGCCGCTGAGTATCACACACAGGCCCGTGATATTTAATTTAGTATATTTTGTGGAATGTGCTTTTTTAATCTCTCCCTGCATGGTGTTAGTTTACCACCCTCCTCTGGGACGACCGTTGCCAGAGTGTGCATTTTTCAAAAATCTTTAAAGTGCAATTCCTGAACAATTAATCATTTTGGGCTGCTTGTGAAAATATAAGCTTTCAAATAGCAGTTCAGTTACAAACCAAGGGGAATAACGTGAGTTAAAATGCTCCCAAAGCCACTCTGTGAGTCTGAAAAGTTCCCTCGCTACTTTCATACATCCCATAAATGATATGGTGTGGATGGTTTTGCGTCTCCTAGTCTTGAAATGTAATCTGCTCTGGACCTACAACAGCAGGCAATTTTCCTGTACCTGCTCTAAATTCTTGACTATACATAAACAGTGTATCTACAAGTAACTGCTGAATTAAGAGTATTTGCATGGTTCATAATAAGAATATATAAAAATAAATAAAAACACCTATATCTGTTTTAGTATAATTAAAGTTTCATATATGAGGCATAAAATGAAAAATCATCACTGGTTGAGATTAGAGCCTGGAGGAGATTTTGGTCTGAATGTTTTTTTTTTTCCTATTAGCAATTATATGCCAGCACTTACATTGTAACCATGACATTTCTTAAACCAAATTTTCATTGTTCTACAGTAACAAACAGCAGCCTTTTCAAAAATATGCTAAAAAATGTGCTGATTGTCATCTATCATTTTAAAGTATAGAGTAAAACAGTATATAGAGAGAATTTAAATGGGCTGCTGGTTGGTCAAGAGTGCTATATTAGTGCATTTTAAAATCTTTTTGTTGTAAATATATGTATATAAAAGTGCCGATCAGTGCATTTATTCATGTTCTTTACATATGTATCAAATTACAATGTTTGCTAAATATGGTAATTACATAGTATTTACACACTTGAAAAACTAAATGGCAGATTAACATACGATTATCAAGGCTTGATTTTATTCTTTATTGATGAGATTGATATTTGTAACAACAAAAGTGTAACAATCACACAGTATTAATTACATTTTCAAAAGTATAAAAAAGATCTTATTGCAATTCACGTGAATGAGTGAAAATAAACCAGTACTTTACAAAGTTATCACTCAATTTTTTTTAACCTTCAATTTAAACTACAACAATTGCTAAATGTTAAACAAGAGTACCTAGGACAGTAGGTCTGCTTAGCTAGCAGGCTAACAGCTTCACGCAACTAATCACACAATCTTCACACAATCTAATTAAATGCTCCACTGACACATGTTAAGAGAATAAAGACTCAAATCTGCATGAGTGAAGTAGAGTGACTGGTGTTGGAGTAACAGTCAGCCACCATGTGGTATGTTGAGCTGTTATCTTGCAACTTATGCTGGGACTAGCATTAAAGCTAACTCTATTTTGTTGTCCTAGCACTGTTAACATTGGCTAACAGTTGAACAGCTGATTGATGGTGTAGTATTTACTAAGTGATGAATGGTGAATGGTTCAGTTTCTGTTCTGCTCCATCTCGTTTTCATAAAGCCCCTCTTCTGCTAAGCCACTGTGGCCCCACTGGCTTTCTTGCAATATTCTCCTTGTTAGGAATTAAGGAATTAAACCTCCAGATATTTGAAATAATTTTTGTTTCTGTCTGCAGGAGAAACAGGAACAGCCCAATCCCACTCGCACCAGAACAATATTGGAGATATATATATATATATATATATATATATATATATATATATATATATATATATAATTAATTCGCATATAGAACCAGCTATATTTTGCAACAGAGAAATACTGTAAAAAACAAACAAAAAATAACAAAACAAATCATTGCAATAGTTAATTCATGTTATTAAGTACAATATGTACTGCATTTTAGAATCATAGTCCAGAACATAGGTGCTGATGGTTTAGCACAAAACTCATCAATAGTCCATTTCTGACCACAGAGCCACTCTTGGCTGTCAACCTAGCAGTGACAGTCATATTTGTAAAAAATAAACAGCAATATTTATGCACTCATACACCATACTTATGAACACTCTCACACCACACACACCACTATACCATTACCATTTTAATTTCAAAATTGGTCCACCATCCAAATAATATCTGGTCAACAATGGTCCTGAACAAACTGAGTCGACCTAGATGGACTTCATCCTCTCATCTCTTTGCATTTCACAAACCGTAGAAGACATCTCATTGGTCTATACTTGTGAATTGCTGTGTCATGTTTCATAAACCCAAAGTACGGGTTCCACTGGTTGGTTTAAGAATAGTTCTGCAAAGCTGCATGGCCTTCCGCCTTCATGAAAAAGAAAAAAAAAAAAAAACAGAACAAATGCAGCCGCGTATCTCACAACCACACTTGCTACCATCCCAGAAACGAACGTGTTTAAAAAGCATTGTTCCTAATGACTCTCAACAGTGCGGCAAATGAAGATTTCACATCGGCAAGTGGCTAATGAGAAAGCATAATTGTACCGTAATGGGCAACAAAGTTCTCCAGGAGGCTGGAAAGGAAAAAAAGGAAAAGTTGAAGGTCTTTAATGTGTTAAGTTGCTGTGTAATTACGTAGTGTTTTTTTAACACATTAGGCAGGAATGAGTGGAGTTAATGAATTGCTCGGGAAGCATCTGAAGACAGACTTAATTGCAAACCCAACAGTTCTAGCATCATTGTGCTGTATCCCCAGCTGAATAGCATTCTGCGGCTAGATAAACAAATTTCATGGCAGCCGCTGTGGCGTTACTTTCTGGCCAAGCATTGATACCACTGTTTATTCTCTACGATTCGCAGAGCGTGGCAGGCATAAAAATGTGGTATTAAAAAGTAAAATCCTTTATTTTCATCTCATTAATAAAACCTGAGTGGAATGCAAATGCCAAATTAGTGGAGCTAGGCTCAGTATTTGGGGCTTTAGATGAAGCCTACACTCTGACTTCAACTATTATAAGTATTACGGTTGGAAATATCATAGCATGCTTTCTATTTATTGGTTTCTCTTTAGCAAACTAGTCAGGATTCGTTGTAATGTAAATCATGGTAGCACTGCAGTTTTGGACTAACTGAAAATTTGGACTCTGAAAATTTGGTCTAGTCTACAGACAGTCTCAGGCACTCTGACAATAACCCTTTGAGAGTCTGAAAAATGGGCATCATTTATGACGTGAGGCTCAGAGCAATTTAGTTTACATAATTGGGAAATCACGATACATCAAAAAGAAGCAAAGTGACACGTGGTAATGTGAGAAAGCCGTCTGCTGGTGATCTCTAGAAAGCTGAAATGCATTTGCTATTGCCTCTTTGTATAAACTGTGGGGCGTTTGCTTAGCCAAACAACGAATGCATTGTGTGTGTAAGGGTGTTTGTGTGTGTCTGTGTGTGTATGTGTGTGTGAGATACTGAGAGAGAGAGAGAGAGAGAGAGAGAGAGCAGCTGTGTCCCCTGTCCATAGTGCCCTTCACAGCATCACTGAGACCTGTACTACATCCGCAGATGACACACGCTACTCTTACCTGAGATAAACTCAAGAGGTCAAGAGGTCACTCTCATCACTCAGACCCCACTGAATGAACAGACAACGTCTCGCAAAACATCTGGTGGCAAAATGTAACAAGTCAATACATGAAATGTAATGTATTAGCTGCTGATTTTTACCTAAAAGAAAAAAAAAAGAATAAGGAAAATAAGACACTACTGCATTACATATCACATAATCAAACAGGCCTGGTTAAAGACGAATTCCACCAATTTTTCAAAGATGCAGACTAATTATTTAAATTACATTTTCAAAAGTATAAAAAGATCTTATTGCAGTTCATGTGAATGAGTGAAAATAAACCAGTACTTTACAAAGTCGATGGTATGTTGGTACATTAAACGGATGCAAAGACTTTTTGTCTGGCTTCTTTGAAACAGTGCCATTTCTAATCAAATGAGATGCATGTCCTAGTCACTGACAATGGAATGTAATGTTGATATCTAAAAAGTTCAATGCCTCTTAAAGCACACGCACACACACACATATATATATATATATATGTGTGTGTGTGTGTGTGTGTGTGTGTGTGTGTGTGTGTGTGTGTGTGTTTCTTTTGTTTTTTTAAGTGGAGAGAGTGGAGTGGAGGAAAGAGTGGAGTGTTAAATGTGAGGTGTGGTTAGGTAAAAAAAAGTCCCTAAAGAAAACATGGAGTATATAAAAGGCTGTATTTGTTTTGTGGACATCATGACCCCCATTTCAGCATTTCACATCAAACCATTCTGAATGACTATGTTATGAACTATGCAGAAAGTTTTAAAAATCTGTTAAATTCATCTTTAAATGAACACTTTTGTCTTTGAAAGTGGTTATATGTTAACATATAAATGTTAATACATTTTATATTTGCCATGTATGTTTATTAAAATATGCTGTATATTTCCTGAGTTCAATTTCTATTTGATATCCTCCAAATTAACATATAATGTTTGGATACACATATAAAAGTACAAAAAAAAAAAACAATTCAGAATCTGAACACCCCATAAATTGGCTCAAATTCTATTTCCTTCCTTCCAGTAAAATCTCAAGACTGCCTGGCAAAGCCCTGACAGCACTCTCTGCATTGGCGGCTCATTGGCTGTGGCAGAAGGACTCATGGCGAGTGAGGGAGAGGAGGAAGATGAAAGCCGTAGTCAGTGATGTGCTTGTTGCGGCAATGACCCCTGCACCAAAAGTGACACTGGACTCACAGTAACACCTCCACAACAGTAGCACTGCCTCTCTCACTTTCACTCTCTCTCTGAGTCTGGGTACATATGTGTTTTGGTGGCTGTCACTCTCCCGACCCCATCATTAACAGTAGGTGTCTCTAATTCCTTGTCCATCCTCTGGTGGAATGGCATTCCGTTACAGATCTGTGACTGCCTGAGCTCCGGACTTCTAACCCACCAACCCCCATCCCCCAACCCTGCTCGGTCGCTAAACCCTCCACAAGCCCAATAGTTGGAGAGATAAAGCCATGGCAACGGCAGGTCAGCGGATCAGCCATATTGTTAAGATGATTGTTCTGCCAGCCTTGTGTCTCTGCTGATGTGGCTGGAGCAGGCCCTGGTGCAAAGCCGCTTTGCTGAAGGCACTTCTGGCTCTGTGAGGCTCTATTGTGTCCCCCCCCGCCCCGCCTGTTAGTGTCCGCTCTGGGCTAGCGTCTGGCCGAGGGTCTGCTGGGGGCCTCAGCGAGCCAGCCAAGCCTGAAGCCTGCACGGCTGCCATGGACCGCCGCGGAGCCTGCCGTGGCCCGCCTGGATCGGCCATTGTTCAGGGCCCCCGGCTCCTTGGTAGTGGCTGCGCTCCAGCCAAATTTCGACACAGCAGCGGGGAATTGGGCAGATTAAAGAGGACATATTTGGTACACTTCTCTCCTGGCTCTTTGTGATATCGGGAGATGAGGGTGTTTTTCACTGGGGGAGGTTTGGCAGCATTAAACTGATTTCGTTTCTGCTGCATCAATTTGGCCCAATTTTTATAATGACAATTTATTAGATTTGAATGGATGGAACAGGATTTTGCACTTCTGTAAACACATGGCTTGAATCATATGGCTGGATACATGGACCCATTGCACTGTGCACCATATAGTTCAATAGTTTTTCATGTATTCATCTCAGGCTGCTAGCTTTTGTAGGCAAACATACAAAAATGAAGCAGAATTATCACACAGCTGAGTGGAAAACGTGCTACTTAAG
This sequence comes from Pygocentrus nattereri, assembly GCF_015220715.1. Classification (NCBI taxonomy): domain Eukaryota; kingdom Metazoa; phylum Chordata; class Actinopteri; order Characiformes; family Serrasalmidae; genus Pygocentrus; species Pygocentrus nattereri. Next base: position 28,005,179 of record NC_051213.1, read on the forward strand.
ATTACTTCACAGTGCTGTCTATTGTTGTAGACAAATCCGTCCTGTTTTGTCACATATCCTCCCCTCCCCGAGTTTTTGAAAATGATATGATTCCTTCCCAGCAATAGTTAACCCTTCCAAAACAACTCTGGAACGAACATGCCCCTGTCGCCTCCCTCCTGCTCCTGGGCCCAAGCAGCCACAAAAAGGAGGAGGTGGGAGGGTGGTGGTGATTGGGAGGGGTTGATTGCCCCAGTATTTTCTGGGGCTAGGCTCGAGCTGCACGGGGGCTCATTTAGGGCCCTCGTCCTCAGCTGCCGTCGCTCCGCTCCCCGGTAATTAGCCCAGTTGAGGCAGCCACCTCATGTGGCTCTTCCCTGAGAGAGACACTTGACACAGGAAGACATCAGAGGGATTTTTCAGGAGGTGCCCCAACAGCTCTTAATTAACCACTTAGGTATCCCCCTCTCTTTCACTCGCTCTCATACTCTCTCTCTCTCCCTCTCTCTCTGTCTGTCTGTCTCTCTCTACCTCCCTTGCTCCCTCTCTCCTGCTCTCATTACCCCCCTCCAAATGGTGGGGGCCGCACCGCCGATCTAAACACCGGCGGGGGGAAGTGCACTATCAAAAGATCTTGTAAATGAAGGCTTGTGTAAATTATTTTTAATGATTCCCTCCTGGCACATCATTATGTTTGTAGTTACACACAGGCACTTCTGAGACGGCTCATCTTCCGCCGGGGTCAGCGGCAGGACCCGCCGTAACTAGCTGCAGTCAGTAAGTGGCTTATTAATTAGCGCTGTGGTTTTTACACAGCTCCCGGGCTCTGATGTATGGAGCTGGAATCGTAATTGTACGGATCGAGGAACGATAACCCATCTCAGGGCTACTTATGCAAATTGCCACATTAGAAAACCATTACCTATCCAAACACCGCGGCACAATGCGCATCATCATGATGGATTTTATGATAATTGCGATTTAATTTCTGCCGCCCGGAGTTTTCGGAAATGATCTGGCCATTTTTTGAGTGTGATTAATTCTGTATTAGTTGGACCCTCATCGGTGGTGGTTGGTGTAATTGATTTTTCTCAGAATTCAAATGAATACTGTCTTGGGTTTTATGAAACAGGAGATCACTTGTTGCGTCCTACTGAGAACAACGAGCCATAAGACAATTTTGCTCTTGCCGGACCCCTTGAGTGAAAATCCTTCAAGCTGAGATGGCATACATAGCCTTGTGATGGAGGAACTGCAGTCTACTGTCTTCAGCACTTTTAGCCTGCTATCAATAAGTGATGAGGCCTTCTTCAAAGGTTAAATGTTGAAAAGCAAGTTTTATTGCTTTTAACTTGATCCTAGCATGGATTATTGATACTGAAGGCCTGTGGCTTATGCTTTGTGACAAAGGATGGCGGCACATCACATCATGTCTTTCCTTATCATGTTGCTGATCAGTTCTATCATTCATGTGTCGTGCTTTTACAACTTCTTTTTTTGGTGTGACAGCAGCGGCCTACTAAAAAAAACACCATCATGAATTCAAATAACTTCAAACCAACATTCAATGAAGTGTTTTGGATGTGGTTAGTGGCCTACCTAACTAGCTTTACATAGGGAGGGCAAATGCAGCAGCAACCCACCATGACCTTGATAAATTGTGTATTTTATCTAAGGCTATAAAAGGAAAATGAGAAACGATGGTATGTTGGCACGTTAAACGGATGCAAAGACTTTTAGTCTGGCATCTTTGAAACAGTGCCATTTCTAATCAAATGAGATGTGTGTCCTAGTCACTGATAATGTAAAAACTCGATCTGCTGAAATAAAAAGAGGTTGGAAATGGGATCTGGTTTAAGGGAGAAGTGTTTACTACTACATGAATGCTGGAAACCCCCTGCTGGCCACCATTGCCTAAATAAATATTTTTTTTTAGGTGTTTTTTGTACATGTAAGATGCACCATAACAAGCTACCTTGCTAACCAGGACTTTTGAAAAAAGTATTTCCATATTATACCTGTACTTCTGTAGACATGATGGATTATAATAGTGCATAATAATGTCACTATTGCGTCAGAAACTTGATTTGATTAAAACTTACCTGTGCTCCCGTGAACATGTCTTAATAACGACTGAATGGCTCAGCAGTGTTCTCCCCAGAGCAGAAAGTCAGCAAATCCTTGAACATGGAAGACATAACCTAGGCTTTTTTGCAGCCAGAGTCAGGATGGTTCTGTTCTGTCAGCAGCAAGAAGGTAAGAAAAGCTGTCATATTGTGCCTTTAAAGCAAATGTCTTTAATTGCATCCCCAGATATAACAATTCTGACCCAACTGAGGCTGCGTTGGCTGGTTAGCTATCTTGCTAGCTTAGTTTACAAGTATACTACTACACTGAGCAGTGATATGAAACATACTGCATTGGTATATACATACAAAACTCACAAAAACAATGACAATTACACAGAATCTTGTCTAAAATGAAAATCCAAGCAAATGTGCATTGTAGATGTTAGCATACGTGCAAATATTGTAGAGCTAGCTAGCAAAAGTTACAATAGTAAACTATGCTAGTGTAAACTGGCAGGTATAGAAAACAAAAAGCAATCAACACATTAACGTATCACTATATTTGAAGTTTGCTCATGGTAGTTTATGCTGGTATAACAGGAGTATGCTGGCCTGGTGCAGGTTTAGCTGGTGTATGCTGGTGTGTGCTGGTCTGGTGTTGGTTTAGCTGGTGTGTGCTGGTCTGGTGTTGGTTTAGCTGGTGTATGCTGGTCTGGTGTTGGTTTAGCTGGTGTATGCTGGTGTGTGCTGGTCTGGTGTTGGTTTAGCTGGTGTATGCTGGTCTGGTGCTGGTTTAGCTGGTGTGTGCTGATCTGGTGCTGGTTTAGCTGGTGTGTGCTGGTGTGGTGCCGGTTTAGGTGGTGTATGCTGGTCTGGTGCTGGTTTAGCTGGTGTATGCTGGTCTGGTGTTGTTTTATTTGGTGTATGCTGGTCTGTTGTTGGTTTAGTTGGTGTATTCTGGTCTGGTGTTGTTTTATTTGGTGTATGCTGGTCTGGTGTTGGTTTAGCTGATGTATGCTGGTCTAGTGTTGGTTTAGCTGGTGTATGCTGGTCTGGTGTTGTTTTATTTGGTGTATGCTGGTCTGTTGTTGGTTTAGCTGGTGTATTCTGGTCTGGTGTTGTTATATTTGGTGTATGCTGGTCTGGTGTTGGTTTAGCTGGTGTATTCTGGTCTGGTGTTGTTTTATTTGGTGTATGCTGGTCTAGTGTTGGTTTAGCTGGTGTATTCTGGTCTGGTGTTGTTTTATTTGGTGTATGCTGGTCTGTTGTTGGTTTAGCTGGTGTGTTCTGGTCTGGTGTTGTTTTATTTGGTGTATGCTGGTCTGGTGCTGGTTTAGCTGGTGTATGCTGGTCTGGTGCTGGTTTAGCTGGTGTATCCTGGTCAGGTGTTGGTTTAGCTGGTGTATGCTGGTCAGGTGTTGTTTTATTTGGTGTATGCTGGTCAGGTGTTGGTTTAGCTGGTGTATGCTGGTCTGGTGCTGGTTTAGCTGGTGTATCCTGGTCTGGTGCTGGTTTAGCTGGTGTATGCTGGTCAGGTGTTGTTTTATTTGGTGTATGCTGGTCAGGTGTTGGTTTAGCTGGTGTATACTGGTCAGGTGTTGGTTTAGCTGGTGTATGCTGGTCTGGTGCTGGTTTAGCTGGTGTATCCTGGTCAGGTGTTGGTTTAGCTGGTGTATGCTGGTCAGGTGTTGTTTTATTTGGTGTATGCTGGTCAGGTGTTGGTTTAGCTGGTGTATGCTGGTCTGGTGCTGGTTTAGCTGGTGTATCCTGGTCTGGTGCTGGTTTAGCTGGTGTATGCTGGTCAGGTGTTGTTTTATTTGGTGTATGCTGGTCAGGTGTTGGTTTAGCTGGTGTATACTGGTCAGGTGTTGGTTTAGCTGGTGTATGCTGGTCAGGTGTTGGTTTAGCTGGTGTATACTGGTCAGGTGTTGGTTTAGCTGGTGTATGCTGGTCAGGTGTTGGTTTAGCTGGTGTATGCTGAGCTGGTGCTGGTTTAGCTGGTGTATGCTGGTCAGGTTATGCTTTAGCTGGTGTAAGCTGAGCTGCTGCTGGTTTAGCTGGTGTATGCTGGTCAGGTGTTGGTTTAGCTGGTCTATGCTGGTCAGGTGTTGGTTTAGCTGGTGTATGCTGGTCAGGTTATGCTTTAGCTGGTGTATGCTGAGCTGGTGCTGGTTTAGCTGGTCTATGCTGGTCAGGTGTTGTTTTATTTGGTGTATGCTGGTCAGGTGTTGGTTTAGCTGGTGTATGCTGGTCTGGTGTTGGTTTAGCTGGTGTACTGGTTGGTGCTGGTTTAGCTGCTCACCCAGTAAACTTGGATTAAAGTTATCTGGTTGTGGGAGGAGTCCTGTGCTTTTTGAAATGCCTCCCAATTCAGGAAACTCGAAAATCTCGGTCAGAGAGGAGATCTAGTTTTACACGATGACCATCCAGCCATGGTTGGATCCGGGATTGTTTTTTTTTTTTTTTTTTAAGCCTCTCAGGGCTGGAACGCAATCAACATCTGTTAATTTTCGTCTATTAAACGGTTTGTGGCGAACACACCACCGCGATGTTTTGTTTGTAGGGCTGGACTGAGACTTATGACCGTAATCCATCATCTTCCTGTCATAATTTTATGTGTTGTCTGTGGATTCTCCGCAGCCCAGAGCAAGAGTATTACAAGCCCTTGTCTAAGTTATTGACCAGCTGCTCCAGTGCCCAGCTGAAGAGTTCATTGTGTTTCTGTTTTTTTTTCTCCTACTGGCTCTGCTTTTCCGAATATCACACTGTTGCTCACTCAAAGCCAAGCATAATACAAACCGTATGTCCCGAGAAGCTATCAGTTGCATTAACCGTGTCTGAATATTTTAGCAGGCTTCACCCCATCACACATAGCCTACACACGCACACACACGCACACGCGCACACACACACGCACACGCGCACACACACACGCACGCACACACACGCACGCACACACACTGCTCAAACTCGACTTCATAACACTTGGCCCTGTCTTGTCCACTGAACAGCACATTTTCTATGTCAACCCTTATCTGGCATATTAATGTGTATATTTTATGCTCTAAACAATACAATGCAGATTTCTTTCTGAAGCGAGCAGTTGGCAAATACTACATGATAGATGTGTAGACAGCTGCTGGCTGATCTGTGCCACAGAATACCTGAGGCTCACCAATAAATGTGTTTATCTCAGATCCGCCTTTAATGCCTGTGCTAGGCTGCAGGGCTTTCCACGCCAGAGAAAGATAATAAAGCTGCATCTGATTCAGCACATGCTGATTCCAACAGGATTACTACAGGAGCTTTCCTGAAAGCCTGTAATAATAATAATAATAATAATAATAATAATAATAATAATAATAATAATAATAATAATAAAGAAAAATACACACAGCGTTAAAAATAACGGCAAATTATATATTATTATTATTATTATTATTATTATTATTATTATTATTGTTATTATTATTATTATTCAATGTAAGGATGTAATGATACGATTCTTATCTCATTAGTATAATAATAATAATAACAACAATAATAATGTTATCAATAATGTATTATTAGGATAAAGAACTACTAGTATAATTATTTAACATGTAATTAAACACTTAATGAATTACAAATATGTAAAATATGATAAACGGATAATAATAATAAAATAAAAAATAGTAATAGACGTTGTTGTTGTTGTTTTCCTGGTGAGAGGTGCCAGCGCTCCTGCCCGTTACAGAGGAGCTGTGTGACAGAGCGAGCGGTCTGGCTCTGGAGGAGATGAACAGGAGGTAAAGTGCTGCTTCTCCTGCGCGCGCAGAGCGCTGAGCGCTGACGGACGCGCGCTGTTTTTCTAAAAGAGCCTCTGTTTATTCTGCTGCTAACGATCCGCATCCTACAGACAGTCGCCCCTCAGGAGGAGAAGCGCTCACTCACTTTTGGCAGTCGGTGTCCGCTGTGAAAGCCATTAGACGAGCGCGGCCCTCTCTCTCCCCGCGCCGCGCGCTGGATGTGTGGAGCTGTTTGAGGGACGGCGCTGTTTCTCGCAGAATGACTCTGTCACCGCCGGTTTGATGAAACAATTAACAGTGTATGAGTGCGTGGGGCTGTTATTTTCATCCCTCCCCCGCTCCTCCATACACACAACACAGAGAGATCAGAACAACACACACACACACACACACACACACACACACACACACACATGCACACATGCACACACACACGCACTCATATACTGTATATCCATACACATACAGTACCGTGCAAAAGCCATTAAGTACAAGATATACATTTCTCAGCAACAGAAAAAGGAAAAAAAAAAAACAGAAACAATATTTAACCGAATATTATCCATACATTTTAACAACTCAATATAATTTCAACATTTTCAGTATTTAGTGTGTTCACAATGTACCTTTATACAGCTTTTTGGGGGCGAAATCTGCAGGGATTTTTTCACTCTTGCAGAGTTCTATCTTAGAGCTTGGTTGTATTTTCTGCTTCTCACATCCAAGTAAGCCCAAACACATTCAGTGATGTTGAGGTCTGGACTTTAGGGTGGTCAGTACATTGTTCTGAGATCACAGCTTCTTTATTTCCTTTTCTCAGTAAGAGTGAATTTTTCAGATCTGAAGCAAGAGTGGAGCTTGATTTTCTCCTCTGTCTCTAAGATCAGTGCTTCAGAGGCCCAGATTCCTGTTTTGAACTAAAAGAGTTTTGCACAGTATGAAACTTTTAAAGTCTCAAAATATACCATTTACTCCCCAGTCCATACAGGGACACTAAGCTACAAAATCATTCCATTATTAGTTCATTGTTTTTTTGATGTTGCACATTCTACACATTTACATTTATTTTTCTATCCAGCCTGCAGTTTAATTTCACTCATTGATGATGGAATTACTAGGAGTTTTTCTGTCTGGACTGCTTTTTGAATGAGGCACAATACAGGACAGCCAGTCAGAAAATAAATCATTAACATACAGCAGTCTTAAAGGCACAGCAAGAAAAACAGCCTGTTTAATTGGGGGGGGGGGGGTCGAAAGAGAAATTGGAAAATGATCATGCAAAAATGAATAATGACTGTTTTTGTTACATAAACCACATAAAGCTCAAGATTTAAGAAAGATGCTGAATCTAGACCCTTATAATTGTTAGGTGTTGTTATTTGTAATAAATTTAAAAAATATTTTAAACATCATTTTTCTAAATTCCTGTTTTTCACTCATTTTCCTTTGACTTCCCTCTTCTTTATGGAAGTATATTATCTTATATGTACTTTTCTCAGAAATATCTCCTGAAAATGAGTTTTTACCCTATGGCTGTTTTTGAAATGAAATGAGTGGGGCTTTTCCACAGTACTGTACACACACACACACACACACACACACACATGCATACACAGACAGTAAGGGGAGGTTATACTGTACTGAGGCAGTGTAGCAACACAATCTGCATTTACATCACCCCTCAGTCACTGTTCCTGATCTAATCTGCTTTATTGTTTTTTTGTTAACCCCTGTCAAAAATACACAAATAAATAAAACCTCAAGCACAATAAACAAAGCATGCTGTGGCCAGCTAATACACTTAATTGTGTGAGCATTGCCGTGGCTGCCCAGGTCCAAACAGCTGGTCAGCCTGGCACATGGCACCACTTCAGCCTCGCCTTTTCTGATAATAACTCAGGCATCTGCCAAAGGAACGGTCTGTTACTGCCCGCAGAATTTACAACTCACAAGTGGAAGTGGAGACTCCGACAGAATTTTTTATGCGGGGGGCCCTTTGAATTTTATTAATGTAATGCAAACACAAGCCTTCCAACACATTAAATTGTTGATGTTATGCGAATACACTCTGGAATTGCAGATCCTCATTAACATTATTTGCATGTTAATCTGCATCTTTTTAATTAGTGATATTATTTATGCACATAATTTCCACCTCGCGATGCCAAGTCAGAGGCACATTAATTAATCTACCGAGATGCCAAACTGTTTTTCCCCCACTTTTATTTGTTTACATGCTGTTCTGGATTCAGGAAAAGTGACTGAGGAAGGGAAAAAAAGAGAGGCCTAAAGAATAAAAGTAGAAAGACAAGATTAACTAAAAGCTCTTTTTGTTTTCATAATTCATATTGTAATATTAGCCAAATGTCGTGTTTCTTCCCTAAGAGATCGGTTATTCAGTTACACTACCTTGATGTATTATTAAAATTTATAATGGACTCTGGAGGCCTTCCTTAGTTCTCCCCTTCATTTACACAATCTACTCAATGTTATTTTAATCTGCCTACAACGCCTCCATGCATAGGCAATGAGACCCCTCAGTCTCTCTCCCTCTCTCTCTCTTTCTGTCCTCTAGAGAGCCTCCACTCTCCATCACAGATAAACATTAAACATACAGATATCCCTAAGAACAGGAATAGCACACTCACACACACAGACACAATCCACTGTGTGTGTGAAATGCACATTTCATTGCTTGTGCGTTCGTTCACTGACTCCAGCGTGACAGCCGTTGTCTGCCGAAGGAGAGATTACCACCTAATCATTTGTATGTGAGGGACAATAAGGTGGTCATTAAATAAATGCAGTGTTGTAATGGCATTTTCTCTTTCACAGACATCATTTCTGCTGGCTGTAATGAAGAGTATTTCTCCTTAATGTCGGTGTCAACAAGCGAGCTCAGACATGATGTGTATCTCCACTAAATAAGAGCCCTACAATCTCAAAACACAGCCTGGTGCAAAGAGGTGTGGAGGCATAACATAACTACTGGATTCCAGACATTTTTTTCCAGTAAGCTTGAAAAGAAAGAAGTCAGAAAATCAGATTTAGCCAACTGTTAATCATCACCGCAAGTGTTACACGCTGCCAAATCCACAAGAAATGGATGGCAGAATAACTGATTAATTGGCATCCATCTTCTTAGCGACTGATTTCGCGTTATGAGCTGCCGTGCTCCCACACACTGCGACCTCCTGGGTTTCATTAAGCCGGCCTGTTAGGGACTGGAGGCTTTCCAAAAGAGCACTTCACTCTTCCTGCTGTATTACATGTAACAATTAATATAGAATTCAGTGAAATGGGCACCAAGTCCTCTTTGGCAGTGAATCGACTGCCAAAAGGTCTTAATACATTAGGATAAATACGTTCATTTAAATTGATTGGGAGTATCTGTGAATTTGGATTGTTTTTGGAAAATGTCTAGTATGCATACACTGAAATTTGAAGGTACAGTCGTAGGCAAAAGTTTTGATGTTTCAAAGTCAAAGTTTTGTCAATTTTCTCAGTAAAAAACAGCACACATCTGTAGAGACCACACATCTGTGTATTTTAATGCACAGCTGCTTTTTATTTACAGAGTTTAACATAGTAGGGGGAAAATGTGCAAAGGTTATGGCACATTTTATATTTTATGTTTTATTTTTTCAGTATGTTAAACTCAGCAAAAGAGGGGTGTTTAAACCATTGCATAGGACTGTATATTGGATATTATACACATACATTATACACAAAATCAGAAGTTGGTTACATTTAAGTACATGTTTAAATGTTTTTTAATATGTAACACCACCATATAAACTGTGCAACTTTGTTTTATAAATCAGAATAGGAGGAAACATTCCTGCTCTCCCCGGCCATCACAGTGGTAACTGATAGAAGGCTTGCCTAAAGTGATGCACACCATGGTACTGAAAAGCATAAATGTATCAAATATATGAACAAATAATTCTGATGCATCGTCCTCTCAGCTCAGGAAGCAATTCTGTAGCACTATTCTTGTAGCCTATTCTTGGTGATTCTGAGCCACATGTTTAATGCGGTTAACAGTTATGAAGCTGGTCAGCTTACAGTGACATTCATGCCAGCAGACCCAGGAATTTCTGTGTTTTCTTTATGGTTGGAGTGGGGGTTGAAGGCTGTAATTCAATCAAAATGAAGTCCCAAATTTTAGTTTTCCTTGTCAGAATGTCTAAAAAAAATGGCTCCACTTTGGAAATGACCACATAATTTAAGTTGTAATATATTTAGCAGTGTCACTGCATGATGGAATAACTGTATTTATGGGATTTTCTACCTCAAGTGTGGTCAATGAACTAAAACAGGTGTTGCGGGTTTAAGTCTGTGGTATCACAACGGAGTTGCAAAGGAAAAATTACGTATAGGTACTTGGTAAAAGTAATATTGCTAGTATGCTAACAAGTAAGCTTGGTGCTATCTGTGCACTAAAATCATCATTCAGTTTCAAACAATTCCTAAAACTAAGCTCACACAAGGCTACACGCATGGATACCTACTGTGGCTTGTAGGAATGTTTCAGAATGGATTTTTTTTACAACGGGTGGGTTTGTTAGCCTTTGACATAAGCAGTGGTTTCCCAGAAAAGGTGCATGCTAGCACTGTTTTCGCCTAACATAGATGTGTACAAAATGGTACCTAACTTCACATCGTTATTTCTTGGAATTTTGTAAACATCTGCACAGAAGCAGCCTTACACAAGCACTCCCACAGCACACATGCAATAGGTTTTGAAGTAACACAACAGCCCCGCTGTCTCTGGTCAGAACAGGTAGCCGTGATCAGGATGAGAATATAATTTAGCTTTGAATAAAAATACAAAACCAGACAGGTGTTTCCAGACATTCACAGTAGCACTGTCTAAACAAACTGTTTTGATGGAATGTGCACTGACTGATTTCAGTATACGATTTGTGTTCATTTCCTGAAGCACTACGCTAGCGAGTGTAAGTTAGCCTTCACTGCTTGTTAGCAATGCTGCCATGACAAAACCGATGCTGGTTAGTCAGTCATAAATGAGAAAAAAGGAAAAATCCCCCAGAAAATCAGAATAACAGTATTCTATTTAACCCTTAAATGGCTGGGGCCACCAGCAGGCCCAAAGTTTTATTACACACTTCTATGTCCTGAGAATAGCTCAGTCAGTTTGCACTGAAGTCCCGTAGTTACTGGATAATAAGTTTGTGTTTGTTATACGCCTGAAATTACATTTACGTTAAGTCTATTCAGCCTACAGCAATTTGACCCTGTCCATTCTCACTGAAGTTATAAGCAGTGTTTAATTCAGCCTGTACTGCTTTTTGAATGAGGCACAGTACAGAGCTCATTTGCATGTACCAGTGTGAACAGCACAGTAACCAAAACAGGCTTTTTAATTCTAAAGGATAAAGAGAGACTAAAAAATGATCATGAAAAACAAAGAATTATTATTGTTTTAGTAAATTCTACCTCAAAAATATTGTATGTAGATCTCAGAGAAAAATAAATTGCAAGAATTGTTTAGGATATGGGTCTTTTAAATATTGTCTTAAGCAAAGAAAATGGAATTTTTGATTTTTAGATAACTTATAGACACACACACACACACACACACACACACACAAACAAAAACATACAGCATGTTAGCTGGACAAAATAGCAATTGAAAAACCAAACGAATAAAATGAGAGTTTTCTAAAGACTTACACAAAAGCAATGTGTACTCTGACAAAATTGAACAAATCACATAATTTCCTACTTAAATATGCCTCTGTGAGTTCATGTACTAGCCATATTTCAACAGAGGCTGGGATCATTTACAGACTGTAAAAATGACGTTTTGAATCCATGATGTGCCCTGTCATTCCTGCCACAAGGTCAGTGAGGAAAGGTGATCAGATCGCTGCAGGTTTACAGGCCATCTCGATTCGAGACAGCTCCTCAGTTTTCCCTGCTTCCAGCGACATCTTTATGATGGAGCCTGCTACGGCCAGAGTGCTCTTCTTTAGAGCGGCAGCAGATACAGCAGACCGTAGCAATCTGCAGACAATAAGACAAATGACAACGGAGAGGTTTGATCTGCACTTGGTTCTCAAGCCTCCGCTTCTCAGCCCAGGCCGGCACCACTGATCCTCCAGGTAATTCAGCATATCGTGTCCAGTAACCAGATCCATGGAGAGAATGAAGAACAAATTAAAAAAAAAAAAAAGAAAAGAAAAGGAGGGGGGGAAAAAAGAAGTCTTGTGGGAAAAGAGCTGGGCCCAAACCCCAGCATTCCAGTGGCCACTCACATGAAACTGATCAGTCTGATGAAACATGTCCCCCTCCTAGTTTTTTTTTTTTTTGCCCCACCTGCCCCTCCTCTTTCTCCTCTTCTTCTTCTTCCCTGATACCAGTGTCGACTGCTGCTGCCCTGCCCAAGTGTCCCCATGTTGTGGGACCAGGACTGCTGTCAACCAGAAGCAAACACGATCAAAGTGGCGCAAGGGGTGTTTGAAGGCTAATTTAGGATCCCTTTAATCCATGACGGACATGCTAGTTTGTTCTAGAGCTCTGCAACTGTGCAAATTAATCGCAGACAATTGCATGTTTCCAATCTGTGCATGAGGGCCATATCAGTTCAGCAGAGGTACAGACTTCTATGCATGGACTGTGTATTGAAATGATGGAAGTCTGGATTTAAGCGAATTTCCTGTAACCCCAGAAATGGTTGATCAAATATCTTGTACATAAGAAGCACACTGATATTCCACCAATTAGCATCATGCAAACTGCTTGCCATAATCTTGACATATTTGCCTCAAAACACTTTTAACACTTTTAACACTTTTAACGCTGTTAAGTAGCTTAAAATTGTTTATATGGTTTCTGACACTTTATGACACACTGTTATAAAAAAAGGAAAATATGGCTTGAGGCTAACATGTGATGATTCAGACATGCAGTTTGCACAATGCTAATTGGTGGGATAAAATTTTCCATTGCTTATCTAGCTGCATAGCTCAAGTCCAAGCTTTGGACACCAAACTTGTCTTGGCTGCTCGACTACATTTGGGGAAATGGGAAAATTGTGTAAATGTGATTTTTCACTGAACCATCACTTTCGGCCTGAGGCAGAGAAAGTCTCAAATATTTTTGCACATTTCCCAAACATGCACTTTGGAAGATGGAAAGAGTTAAGCCATGGTAAAAAAAAAACAAAAACACATAGCCACCTGAAACATTTGCACAGGCCCTAAGCATACAGGACTGCCGTTGTTGGGCGACGCAGGTGGACAGGCTTTAAGGCGGCTGTAGCTGACGAGCTGAGGACAGCGTACGCTTCCCTCCTGCTTCCTGACACCTTGTGTTTCTCGTCCGCACCTGGCGTGGAGCAGTGTGACAGCCGCGGCCCCCTCAGCCATCTGTCAGACCACCACGCAGCCAGGCCGAGCAGCGGAGCGGCCCGTATAGCCGCCCCGCATGCGTCACTCACGCATGATAATCTCCACCTGGAGCCGCTCGACCTGACATCTGTCTGTCTGCATCCAAATTACTGCAACAAACTACGGCCTCAACCTGGGCCCCGGGCCCCGGCCCCCCGATCATATCGGCTCACCCGCTGAACCGACACAGGCGGCCAGTTTAGCCCTGCGCAGTTAAAACTTAATCATCCTTATGCCTGAACGGCACCACAGGGAGCAGCTAAGGCTAGCAGCACTGTTAAAGTGATGGCATGTAGAATAGGATGATCTCAGATGACACCATGTATTAAATTCTTTTTCTACACATAACAGCTTCACTGTAGTGCATTATGGACACATTTGGAAGCAAGTTGTTGCTTTTGTAACCCTCTTTTCTTTAAACGAGAAGGCTTATATTTTCCAAGCCATTTTGGACCATTTCTATTGGTCTGTGGTTCACCCAATCTAAAGGGCAGCCAACATGTTTTAAATAAGTAAATACCCCCTCCTCCAAAAAATAAATAAATAAAAAACTAAACTTCCACGTTTTTATAGGTTGGCTCTGCACCCAACATAAAGTGTAATTAAACTGAGTAAAATGATAGTAATTAACAAAGTTCCGCTGTAATTCCCACATCAAGCAGGAAAGTAAATCAGAAAAACCTCAAAGTAGCAGGGTGAAAAAGCAGGACACAAGAGTTCTTTATACTATGGAATGTTTTAATATCAAGAAATGAAACTAAATCTGGGATGTGAAAAAGAGCATTTAGTTAGAGATTGTTATTATTAATTGCTTAACTGTGTGACATTTACCACCTTGTTTTTCCTGAAAAATAATCCAGTTGTGAGATAATTTACTATGGCCTTCTTCACTTTAATATCTAGCACGTTTGTCAGTGTATTTTTTTAACTAGACTCAATGGGTGATTATTCCGGTTTTACCTAAAATAGTTACACAGCACTTTAAAGACTGTGCCACACTCTAACCCACTTAATACTTTGAACTTGTTGGGCAATTCAGTGTAATTTAGTTAAACTCTCTTAGATCGTACCATCATGTTACCAAAAATAATGACCTAGTTCTTTGTATCACACACATACCTGGTTAATACCTAGAGCTTAATAGAAAGTGCCTCTGATGTGTTTCTACAATAATCCACTGGTCTGCGTATATATACAGCTATTCTAATGTGTGATTTGGGAAATATCTCCATGCACTTTGTAGGTAACAGTTTGTTTCAGTGAGCAGCTTTTAAGTCCTAATTTAACACATCTGATTCAAGTCTGCAGGAGTGTCTGAATGTGGGAATCAGGTGGATATGATTAAAGGTGTAACTCAGTAGTCAGAGCTAAACTAATTAGGATTCATACAGTTTTACACTGTATTTATTGCTGTAGATCTTTAATCGTGTCAATATTACTGCCAACATTTTCCTGTGATCATTTTCACAGTTGGTTCTCCAAATTTTGGGCCTGTAGTGTAGGCTTGTAAACATTTGAAATTTCTGAAAGTATAAATGTACACGTGAATGTGTGAAATGCAGGTAAAGATTATCCTGAGATTGTGACCAGTCAGAGTATATTTTCGTCTGCCTCATTCGCAGACAATTTGTAATTATTGCACTCAATTACCTGAGGAAGTTTCTACCCCACCTTCAGAGCAGGGGGATACAGAGGTTTAAGATTTCTGCAGTTCATTTTGTAGTAGCCATCGTGAGCGGGCAGCATCAAGATGTACCTCTGACCTTAATGACAGGAGACTGCCGGCCCAGTATGCCTTTGGGGGAGGAGAGGAGGAGGGTGTAGTGGCTTTTTAATCCTAAACTAACCATGCTGCACACTGCATATAGTGTTCAGGTGAAAAGTTCTTTCCACCAGGCCCATTATTCTGGGGGTGAGTTGGCCTGTAACCTGAATCAGCGGCAAAATAATGCTCTAAGCCTCTCTACTGTATAGGAGTTACAGCGCAACAATGCCATGCTTTCTTTTGGCCCATGCCATTGACTGCCCTTTGATGCGGCTCTGCAGTAGTCCACTGCCACGGGCTATTTTCTACCCCCCCCACCCCTCCTGACTCCCTTTTGCAGGGCCTCAATGCCGCCTCTGTCTGGCCTGTTTGTTTTCGGCTAATTGCCTTGGAGATCTAATAAGTTAGTGATGATGTACGGCCAGCGCGACTGACCCCTCCTCTCCCGCCAAAAGAAATATTATGTCGCACTAAAACTGACCGAGGCCCAGGTCTTTATCAGTCCAAACATTTCTCCCTCGCCCCCCTCTGGTTTCAGATGTGCAGGTCACTATGTGCTAAAGCAGGGGTCATGGGAGCTCTGTAATGACCAGTATAATGCGAGGCATTTAAGGGCAGTGCGAGGGGAATGCTGGGAGAGCCCAGAGCAGACGCTACGCCATCACTGCCCACCTCCACCATGCAACGGCCGCAACAGGATCCGCTTAAGGCCCTTTGTCTCCCTCTCTCTCTCTCTCTCTCTCTCATCTATCTCTTCTGGACCAAATTAGAAAATGACACAGGCCTTTTTGGAGAAGTTATCAAACAGTCCAGACTGCAGTTGTTTAAGGCTGTTTGTGCAATGGAAACATTACACAGTAGCAGCTCTCTGTGCAGATAGACCTTTTTGTATTTTTGTGTTTATTGTGTCAGGTAGAACCAAAGGGGTGTAAAGATTTATGGATAAACATAGTACATACAATTTTCTGCGTATGTCTTGGGTGTGATCAGTACTTGACCAAATGGATTCCATTTTTCATTGAAAATCCTGTTTAATTGGCTTTAGTGCAGTGCATGTAGAACGTTGATTATTTTTGATACTTTTTTTGGCACTGCTGGTGTATTTTTGTCTGTTTTGGCTTGTCAGACCTCAGGAAAATGACACATTGTGTTACATATTATACATACATATTGTGCATCATGAAAATGTCTTGAAGTATATAATATTTTCCCATGTCGTCCACCCTTAGGAACAAATTTAATAATTCAAATTATTGTGAAAAGAGTGTTTTTCTTTCTCATTGTAACACTATGAGATGAATCACTGTAAGACTGGTTGAGTTTGCGTAATCTCTATTGTCAGATTTTTGCAAATTTGTGACATCCAAGGGATTATTTTAAAAGATAGATATATGATTAAAACAAATAAAGATAATTATTAATGAGCAGTTTAATTAAATAACTGCATGCACTCTTAAATCAGACAATTGTGCAATTGTGTTAAAACATAATTTGTCCTTAACAAGGCAAATTGTTATGTTTAGTTAAGGACGGCACATTTTTTGTCTTACTTTTAACACAAAATGTGTTAAAGCAGGTCATTTAACACACCTCTTCTAAGAGTGTACAAATACATAAATGTAAAGTGAGCCTTTTAATTTCATTTTTTTCCAAAAATAGTGTAGAGAAAAAATAAAATCTAGACTTGTCCACGTTCAACAGGAAAGCATAGTTTGGTCCAGTGCTGCTTTTAGAGCCACGCCACACTAGAACTTAAAACACATGCCTGGCCGCCTGCAGCTCATACATTTTTATTGCATGTGTTTTTGTCAGGTATTTATATTTTTTCACACTCAAGTCTCTCTGATTTCTCTCTCTCTCTCTCTCTCTCTCTCTCTCTCTCTCTCTCTCTGTTTCTCCCCGCCTTTCTTTTATTTTCTTGAACGACAGACAGCACTCCAAGCCAGGAAGCCATTTCACCTGCATTAATACACAATGAATAATTTATAAATCCCAATTATTTGGTATCATTTATGCAAAGAGTGCCACAGAAGGCATACATAACGCATTAAGGATGGTTAACCCATAAAGGAGACTCAGAGACTCCTCTGAGAAGTAGAAGGTCATATCTGACAGTCAAGATGTTTTTTTCTCCCCTCCGTGCTTTTATGGATTTGTCCAACTCCCTCTCTGTTACAATGGCTGTGTTCTTATTGTGTTCGTTGTAGCACTTCCACTGCAATAAGACCCATTCTGAACTGCACAAGTGCACTGGCTAGAGCTATTTTCTGTTTTCTTGTAATCAACTAATTAGGTTTTCTTTCTTTTGCAGATCTTTCCTCTGCCTGATCCCAGTGCCTCTGTTTAATCTTGCTTGTAAACTTGTTCTGCTTGTATCATAAGTCTACTATCTGGTGATGTCCAGAGGAGGATGGGTTTTCTTGGTTCCTCTCAGTGTTCCGTCTTCATGCTCTTAGGGAGATTTTGTTGAAACGGTCTCCCTCAGCTTGATCATCAGGGGTCTGGAAAGCTGCCTGTTATAGAAAGAACGGACTAAAACTCAACTGAAAGATTTTGTTCTGAAAACAAAATCTCAATGTGGTCAGCGCGGCTTCTATGTGTGCGTCCCCCCCCGAAAAAAATATCCCCCTTTAACCAGATTTGATGATGATTCCTCAGCCCTAGTCACCAAGGCCCCTGTTTGTCCCGAGGGACAGACTGTCCCCCTCACTAGCCCCCATTTCCCTACTAATCCTGTCTTAGAAGGTTTTTCTGTTAACATGGATAAGCACTGGCTGCCTATGCCAGACTAGCGGGCTAAGCTTATGTACAGAACGCTATTGAGAGAGGTGCAGCCCTGCAGCTATTGGACTCTGTAAATGTCCATATAATTCAAGCTGGATGAATACTGAGGAATTTGCAGTGGTTAAATCTGGGGGCCTGACATGGACATGCGTTCCGATAAGAGGGGGCCTAAGCGCAGAGTCTTATTTGGAATCAAAATTGATGCATTATTGGACAGCAGCAACTATGATCTGGTTTTCTCGCTGACAAATCCATCAAGCAAAAGTAACCTCATCCGGAGAACATGGGCCAGAGCATGGATACTGCGATTTCCGGATTGTGCGCCAAAGCCTCCATTTCAGCCATGACAACAATGGCTATTCCAGAGTGGAGAAAATGGACAAATACACTCTTTTCATTTGACAACATTTGATTGTAGGGGAAAAGCCATAAGTGTGCATTGTCACAAATTTCAAAAGTCATATAATAAACAATGACACTTGACCATTTTGAATAATTTGTGGTCATGTTATCCCTGAAAATGCACATATCATCACTGTAGGAACACCACCTTTTTTCTTCAACTGGAACTTTACAGGAGAAGGAACATTCTATGTAATGGAAGTTGATTTAATGATTTTGGACAATTTACATTGATCTGAACTTTTACCACAATGTAAGGGGCAACTTTGATACAAATAGTAAAAATGTTTTTGTGTAACAGTGACTGTGTTTTCAAGTGAAGTGGGAGTAGAGTGTGTTAACATGAAAAATATAAATACACCATGAAATTATGTATTGATTCTAGTGAAAATGAATGGGTAGTGATGTGACATCACATTAAAAATAAACAAATTCATTACATATGGGAAGTGTGAAAAAAATAGTCATATGAGCAATTAATGCAAATTTCTCTTTAAGGGAAAACACATAAAGGATAAGTACTGAGTTTAGTAATCAGAGCAGATATCATAGTTCACATTTAGGGCACTAAATGAGGATGCACGGATGCAGCAGTGGAGATGCTAGGTTTTTATTTACTGTCAGTGCATCCCAGGAGAGCAGGGTGTTGACATGTTAAAAGGTTAAGGAGGTGGATGTGTTCTGTAGATTTATGAAGTGCCTTTCTGTGGCAGCGAGGCCTCGGTGCACCTCTGTGTGAGTGTGTGTGTGTGGGTGTGTGTGTGCGTGTGGGTGTGTGTGTGTGTGTGTGTGTGTGTATGTGTGAATCCCACTAGCCATTATGACATTAAGTACTTCACACCAGTGCATGTGTGCAGTTTAACTCTCATGGTGTGAACAAATTTAGTCAGGATTTCACACTTGCACAAAAAGCTTTTATCACTGTTTTATTTCTTTTTTTTTTTGTTGACACCCACTCTCCTTGACACTCAAACTTTTGCTTGTGTGGAAAGAACACTGTGAAAAAAGCATGCACCCATACCCATCATAACCAAGGGCGCAGACTCAATGTAGAATTCAAGACTTTCATAGCAGTGCAAAGCCCTGACTTTCAAATGACTTCTGTACTGTAACTGCTGAAGTACAGTGGCCAAAAATTTCACAATGGAAGACCAGGAAAAAATGAAGAGGCCTTCTATGGATGAGTGGCCTTACAATAATAATAATAATAATAATAATAATAATAATAATAATAATAGATTTTCATTTATAAGCATCTCTTAACTAAGATAATGGTAGAAGGACTTAATATATAATGGAATCCTTTATGTGTTCTCTCATTTCATGTGGAAGTATATATGAAGGCTCAGTGCTTCGGTGCATAAGTATTTAATGTAAGTGGGCTAATCATTTTTTTGCACTGAAAGGTTCAATTTATTCATAATTCCAGTTGCTAATCGTTCTGATAAGCAAAAAGAGCAGGTAGTTCATCTTTACTCAAAGGTATCTGTAATTCTGGAGGATGCTGTGTGAGTTGGAAGACCACCACTCAGACTGGTAGCTGGGCCCATGCTTTCCGACATTTCATGTTTGTATTACTCAACCGCAGCATTTATTAAAGCATAGATCTGTCTGTAATGTCATATATTGTACAATACATGGCCACATCAGTCATATTTTCCACCACTGTATTCAAATTTCCAGTAAGTACGAAAGAAACTTCACTGTTCTGTAATGTATGAAATGTTTCCTACAGTATTACTCACGCTGTCAAATCAGGAAAGTTATCCCGACTCAATGTGGCCAATTGCAACAAGAGTTGCTGGGTTTTAATTACCACAACAATACTGGATTGACAAGCCAAACCCTGTTTGCCTTTAAATTATAAGTTTGCCTTTATATTACAAATGCGCCTCTGTGATGTATGAAAACATAGTCAATCATGGGGCGTCTGTGGACGGCCTAATCCCCTGCTTGGACTTTGGCTGACTTAGAACTGCCACGGCTCAGATATGTGGCTCTGAGCTCTACGGTTGTTTCCAGTGTTTCTGTAGCACAGCTGAAGCCTTGTGCTCTGCCTGCCCTCCACCACATCAGGGAAGAGATGGTAAAATCACTGGTTTACACCAGAGCAAAGTTTTGGAGACAGTTTTCTCAACTCTTAGTTTTTGCTAGTCTTTCCTATTAAAATGTTCTGTTAAATAAGAAAACTGTTAAAGAGATTTATAGACATAAAATAGCTATTTGCTAATCATTTTGGTACATTTTGAAGCACTCAGCATCAAGTTCTTCAACAAATCTACCTGGTTTGAAGAGCCTGATTTGACAGTTTCACTTTAAATGCTAAAAGCACATATTGATCACTGAATCACATTGAATCTCATTGAATCACATATTGAATCTCATTGAATCACATGTCTTTTATCTTTTGTGGTGTAAACACATGAATATATCCTAATGATCACTAACTATCAGAACAAGTGTGTTTGTAAAGAAAATTAGTAGGACCAAAACAGATTGCCCTTGAATATGTGATATTATTGGAAACTGCTAATTTGTTAAAAGCAAATTGAAAAGTGAAGTGACCTCAAACATTTAACAAGAATAGTTTTTCATAATTATCACTTTGACCTACTAACATGTCCCGATGCTTGACCTGGACAGCTATCAACAGTTCAATTATTTACTCACTGGATTGGATGAACAAATTAATTCACATAAGCTAATGTGGCACTGTGACTAAAGCACACAGATTGATGTACACCATAAAACTAGTGCTATGTAAAGTCATAAATCCATCTCTATGATTAGATACAACTGCTGAGTTCAGACAATGTGTCATTATCTGTTATTATACAGTAGCCTATACAGTACAATAAACAGAAAATGATGAATTGTTCTAAAACTATGCCTGTCTTCCTACTCTATTAATATTACTACT
Source organism: Pygocentrus nattereri (assembly GCF_015220715.1). Lineage (NCBI taxonomy): Eukaryota > Metazoa > Chordata > Actinopteri > Characiformes > Serrasalmidae > Pygocentrus > Pygocentrus nattereri. The sequence goes on from NC_051213.1 coordinate 28,026,304, forward strand.
CTCGATTCCATCTAGGTCTTTTGGCCAATGTGCTTCTGAGTCATTTTATAGTAATAGCGAATACATCAAAATTCTGAAGTAAAACATGACATTACTACAGTCAGAAACACTGGTCTCATTGGAGTTATTTAGACCAGCTGTACCTTACAATGTACCTGATTGGCTAAATGCATAACAAGGACAGGCATTCTACTAACTTAACTTTTAGTGATGGGCGCATAGTAATTAGGAAGATGTAATGAGCTGAAAATTTCACTGAATTTCTGAATCACAAATACACATCTGACAGACGGGGGGGGGGGATATACATTCATACACAGGCATGAACTTAAGTACAACTATTCATATTTCAAACATTTTAATAGAAAGGATAATAAAGTTGAATATTATGAAAAACACTCAATCAGTCTCCTGTATACAAAATTATGACTCCTAATGTGAGCGGAAGGCACGCTGGCTGTTTGTGCTTTGACAGACTTTCCAGGGTTTGAGGCATAAGCGCTCTTTGTTGCTCGATTCCCCATTGAAAAACATGGGTTCAAAGTAGCAACATCTGGATAAAGTGTTACACAGGCTATTAGGAAGCGCGTGTGTGTGGAGGCATCTTCCGACTGAACGTATGGAGCTGCTCTGAGGGGAAGGAAGGGAGGTAAATGTTCTCATCATACAGCAAGCAGTTAAAAGGTTGTATGTTTTTCATAATGGTAAATACATTTTGCACTTCAGCCTGAAAATGAGTTAGTTGAAGCCAGTATATGACTAAAATCATGTTTTTTTTTGTTTTTTTTTATGAAATGCCCCCCCAACAATTAGTTCTCAGCAACTAGTTCTCAGCATATGTAGAACTCTTTCAAGACTGTTAAAGAAACCTCCCAGACGGCTCCTCTTAAAGCTGCTTAAGAGAATTCAGTAACACGATCTTTGAAGGTTACATGCATAGGAGCTACATACCATGCATATGTATTACAGAAAAATTCAAAAAGCAATAATAGACTTAGTATTTATAAGCGGTTTATGTCAGTATTTGCAAGATGACATCAGATGTTTTATGAAGTCAATGTCATTATTTTGACATAAGGGATTTAACCTGAAGTGGTGGACATTAAAACTTAAAACTTGTGTTATGAAGCATCATTTCTAAGTAATAGAATTTATAAGGCAGAGGCCTAAAACATATAAAGTTTGATGAAAGATTTTGATGTACCCAAACAACAAAGTGATCATTTTCGCACATATATTCTTGTGTTGTTTTGTTTTAGGGCCTCCAAGGTCCATAATAAAAACTGCCCATCACTTCAGTTTAAGGCCCGCTATGCCAACACAATGTTATTAGTTCATTAAAGATTGTATGTCATCTTTTGATTACTCACACAAGCTATTCATAAATGTTCAAGTATTGCTTTATAAAGGCACTATTCAAAGCCTGTGCATGTGTTCTGAAGTCTCTATGAAGCATTCACATCAAGTATTGCAGAAAATACCAGGAGTGTATTTGTATTTAAACGTAGTATTTGACTTGTACAATGCTGTATTGTTCACTGTATAATTCCCTATATATAACACCACTGCAACACCCACTCGTAATGCTAGTTTGGACAGACCTGACTGAATATAAACTTGAAAACTTTTGATCTAAAGGATTATGATTCATTACTTGAAACATGTTCCTAATTTTGCATTTGGACAGCCTTTTCAATAGACAACTGTCACATTACCAAATTATAACTACCATATTTTTGTTGAAGTGGTAATCAGTAACTGAGGCAGGGATGGAGTAATGATATATAACTGATACAGACCATTCACAACATTTATAACTGACACAACATATAAAACAGAATTTGAAGTGTTGTTTATATATTTACCGTTAACTTGGTAGATCACAATATTGAATTCACTTGGTATCACAGAATATTCTGACTGTGGTTGGTGATACATAAAAACTGATAAAATCATGGACAACATGGAGCTTATTCAAGTTTATGACTTTGCTAGCTGTTCAGCTGCAACTTTCTTGTGAAAATACGGAAAAAAGATTGTTGTTGTTTATAAGGACTGCATGAGTGCAACGTAAGATGAATATAAACAGAGAAGCCAATGCTTCTTCAACGAGTATTTGTCATTTAGAACTTTAGTGAAACGTAGAGCTGGGGAATGTTGAAGCACAATCATAGTAATCATCCTAATTACTATGTGTGCCTCGTTAAAAGTTAATTAACAGAATGTCTGTCCTCATTAGTGCAGTATGAGCCAATCAGATATTGCAGTGAAGTAGAGTGGGTCTAAATAGCTATTTTGTAGAATAGGCTAATATTTCTGACTGTAGTAACTCTTTATGTAAATGTAATGTAAATGTTTGTATTATTTCATAATTTTGACATGTTCACTGTTAATCTAAAACATGGAAAACAGTAAAGCAAAAAAGGTAAGAAAATGTGTTCTGGGAGTAGGTGTGTCCAAACATTTTGAGTGGTACTGTACATATGGGTACAGGAAGTGGCACCTGATGTGGATAATTGACAGGTTTGCTCAAGGTTGAGTACAGGCAGCGTAAAGGCGTGGGCTTTCTTGCTGAGGACTGAATTACCCCTGTGCTGAAGTGCTCTGGAGAAACCTTTGCCAAAGGGGATGGGTTTAGTCTTTGTCTGGCCTCATAACTGCATTTTGTGGATATGTGTGTGTGTGTGTGTGTTTGAATTATTGCTGTACTGCAGTTATTTTGGCTGCGCTATCCTGTTTGTGCTATAAAAAAAGAGATGAGATTTGCATTACAGTGCTGGTGGAGTTTGCCAAAATATTCCCCATTAGTTTCAGCTGGGTGTGTAAATTATTGTTCAAATTGATGAGCTTGGTAATACAAATAAAGGTCAAATCGCAGTTTCCAGATGTGCTGCTGCAAGCGAAGATGTGGCGGGTGTCGCTTTCTTTTCTGGAAATGAAAACAGCACGTCCTGCTGCTGTTGGTTTGGGCCTCGCGATACTGAAAACTAACTGGGGTGACTAGAGTCAGAAGAAAAAAAAAAATGTTTAGAACTGAGCTAGCCAGGGACTGGACGCTTCCAAGTGATGGAAGTTCAACAGAAGTCAGAAACACTTGAACATTTGAGGCTTCATTTTCAGCCACAGTTATGATGGACTGAAGCACAAAATCTGCAGTTTGGGGGAAAAAAAAAAAAAAAACAAGATGGACATACAAGATGGAAGTAAACTGGAATGAAGAATGTTGTTGTGAGGAGGTGTGTGTGGTGGGGGGCTAATGGAAGTGTTTGGTAGCGTAATGCGGGGGTTTGGGGGGGGTGCATTATCAGAGCTGTGCAGACATGGCCGGCGGCCATTATGCTTGGGCAGAAAAAGAGAGACGCACAGTTCAGCCACCAGCGTTCCCTCTGGGGACCACCACCTGAATAATCTGTGTCAACAGGTTCCAAGTAGCCCAGAAGAATACGTGGAGAGAGAGAGAGAGAGAGAGAGAGAGAGAGAGAGAGAGAGAGAGAGAGAGAGAGAGAGAGAGTCTTACAAAATAATTGTCTTCTCTGATTTTTCAGTTCCATTAAGTTTTAGCTGTACTGCACTTTCTAAAGCAAACATTATTCCAAAGCAGCAACACAGGATTAGAACCCTAATGATCAAGCTGAGGTTCAGAAAAATCTCCCTAAGAGCAAAACGAAGAAACTCAATAGACTCAAAAAGGGGGAAACCCTTCTCTGGACCACACCAGATATAGGAGTTATAATGTGATATGAATAAGATTAAGCAGAGGCACTGGGATCATGCAGAGGAGCGATTTGTCAGATAACCTAGTGTTCCAGTTTGTCTGAGAATGTTTAAAGTCAAGTGATCTATCTTCATAGCTGCTGCTGCTGCAATGTCAGATAAGCTTTACTAAACAACAGCAAAAATCCCATTAAAGCTGATTTGACATTGTAGTGCACAACACAATTTTGTTTCATGAAAGTCATAATAATATGTTTACATGCCCACAATAGCCTGATTAAGTTAGTCTATGAAACTAGATTCAGCCAAGACATTTACAAGAGCTGTATAAAGGACTTGTCCATTTTTATTATAACATGAACGTGCCTTTGTGACATTTGAGTTTCACACCATTTAAAATACCTACTTAAATACGCAATCATGTCAATTTCAGGCAAAATGGAAATCATTTATTATCTGCAATGGTCTGAAACCTTATGCATTTTGTGAATCGTCTTTGTTTTGGTGTCAAAAATTTGAATGTTATTAACAAAAAAGTGACAAAAAGTTACAAAAGCTCCTGCTGGTCAGTAAAGTGATCTCATCTATCTCAAACAGTCCAGCCACAACATCCTGGTTTAATCGAGCAAAGCTTAGGTTGACTAAGACTTTAGCCAGAATCTGTTCTGTTTACATGAACAAACTACTGCATGTAAACTCAGATATTGTAATAATAAAATAGACTGTTTTTTATATTTGGTGTTGTCTTGGTAGCAAATCTGTTGTTTCCAACCAGACTACTAAACCAATACTACAGCATTTATGTTATGTAGCGACTTCTTCAGCCTCTAACCTAATTCATTGGGCTGAATGGAATTTTTGTCAGCCTTCAGTAAAGGTGTTGGTACATTAGAACTTATTTGGTGGTAGAGCATGCAAATGTCAATCTCCAACTGCTAGGCCTGCAAGAGTCTGACCTCGCAATCAAAAAGATGAGAAGAAAAGAGGAGAAAAAAGCTAGGGAGACAGAGATAATGGAGAGTGTTTTACCTTGCGGTGAAGAGAATCCAAGATTATTGTCTATTTGTGGTGGAGAAAGTGGGATGTAGGAGGGGGAAAAAGGTCTCGTTTGTTTCAGGGTCAAATGCAATTTACTGCAAAAATGTTTTTGCAACATGTCCATTTTTTCCCCAGTTCCTATAAAAGAAATGCGGTTAAGCAAGTCGCTGGCAGCTACAGCCACTGTACTGTGTAAACAATTACAGTGCACTTTATTCCATCTCGCTGTTCAGGGTTTGTTCGTGTGTCATTAGATACCGTCGCTGGTGTCGGCTCCAGAAGCGGTGACCTTGGTCTCAGAGTGTGTGGCTGATCTCGTTTTTTTTTTTTTTTCCCTTTTTTTCGGTTTCAGTGATAGCGAGGATTAGTTTCTTCTGTTCTTAGTCCTGCAAACCCCTCAGGTGTCTGTGCTGAATTGATCTGCTGCAGTTTTTCACTGACACCTCCTGCAGGCAGCTGTCTGTAATGTGTGTGTGCACACGTGTGTCTGTGTGTGAGAGTGTGTGTTACCTTTCTCACTTCATGCCTTCAGGATTACAAGGCAAAGATCTAACTGGGTTGGAGCCCAATCACAGTTTGTGTCTCTCAGATAAGTCAGGACAGGAGAGAGAGAGAGAGAGAGAGAGAGATAGAGAGAAATCAAGACATTCTGAAAGACAGACACACAGACGTGGGGCAATAACACCCTTTTCTGGCCACATCGCACTTCTTGTTTGATCAAAAAATCACAGGCCGAATCAAAGCCCAACAAGTCCTACTGGGCTTCATTGAAATAAACAGCGTAAGGCGTAAACAACAAACTTGGAACAACAAAGCTGGGGGTAAGAGGGGGGAGCAAATAAAGTGACCCATTCATCCAGTCCGTCTGTCTTTACCAAAATCATCTATTTATAATAAGTCTGGCTGATAAATGTTTTAATAAATGCACTGCATAATTCATCTGCCTCAGCCTAGTTTTAATTGACTTATACAAGTGCTGTAGAGAAGATCAAAGTGCTGATTAAAGCCACGTATACATTAGTGGCCGGCGTGCTCACTCAGCAACCGACTTCACAGAGATCTGAGAGGAAGTCTGGAATGAGAGCCCTTCAATAATTCACCAGATTAATTAATTAACTGATTGATTATTTGATTATTTTCAACATTGCTGCTAGTGAGATCTCTCTTTGGCAGCTGGATCATGGAATCAAAGGCTTTCCAGCGCAGTCAGCCCCATTTATTGTTTTTTCAATGTCAGTGGCACACTTGGACAGAAAGGACAGAAAACAGGCCAGTGGTTTGGGATAGAGCTCAAAGGCATCTGTTTCTAGGACACACAGCAAAATGGCCAGTGTTGAATTTGCATCTACCTGAAATGTCCAATGAACACCTATAAGGTGCTGAATTATAGCTTTTCACACATTTACTTCGCAGTTAGAACAGTAACACTCTGATTGGACCAAACTATGTACATTTTCTATGCTTGAATATATGTATGAATACAGGCTTGAATGTAGTATGTATTCACCAGTACATGCTATATTGTATTTTGTTTCCAAAATTGTTGCATTCACTTCTTATTCATCCTTTAGCAAAACCGTATTACTAGGGTTCAATTAGCAAATCGCTGCTGTCGTAACAAAACCTTGTATCTCCATTTTTGTTGTTTTTCAGGTTTAGACATAATTAGGAAGTGCCTGTTGGCCTTTACATTGTGTGTAGATTTCATGATGAATGGACCAAAAGAAATGGCCCAAAATGAGTTTGAAAAAAAGTCTGGCTCCATTAACTTACATTAACAGAAAAATATGTATTTTCTTCTCCTCTAAAGTTAATATTTTGGAAATATAAGGTTTTGATCAAACAGCAGTGAAATGCTTGCCGACACTGTTGCAAAACTGTTACACCAAACATCAAAATGTAACCCAAAAAGAAACATTTGAGTTTGCCAGGTCAAAATTATAATATTGTTCAAAAATCAAAGCCCAAAAATGAAAATGATTATGAAGCAAACTGCTCACTGGGAAAATGTTAATAGTCCAGTCACAACTGATTCTAATCTGAGCTGAGGTTCTACTCAGGTGTTGACCCCCTTTTTTTAAATTGGTGACTTCTGGAGTTACTCTGATTGACAAAGTAGTCTTGATACATTTGTGGGATTTTGATAGCTGTAGATAAAATGAACTGATATTCAAAACTGCACATTTCTGCAGAGAAGTGTTCAAAAATGTGTGGATTTAGTTATTCTGGAACAAAAGTCCCCTCGGTAAGCACAGTTTTAAAGGGGCTATATATTACATTTTTTCTTTTCTTTTTTTCACTTATAACAGTTTTATGTACAAGAAACATTCATAATTATTTTTAGGTGACCATTTTTCAGTCTTTCTTAATACCTCAGAATTACACAAGCTGTTTTTGTGACTGTGCCTTTAAGACTGGTATATTTAAATAATCTGTGTTCTAATTGGTTGTCTTGTACTGTGACTCATTCCTTAAAAAATTTATATGAATAAGTGGTGCTAGATTGCCATTGGTTGAATAGGAGGACATATGTAAATTGAGTTGATTCCCTTGGTATTGCATAAAAAAATAAATAAAAAATGGACTGTTTTTGCAAACCAGTTTCAAAATATGGACTACATAGACTGGGTACTGAATGGAATGTTTTGAAACTTTAATAATGTTACTTCAAACTCCTTTACTTAAAAAAGCAAGGCTAGCTTTTCCATGATATGCACCCTTTAAACTAGTTGAGTCTCTGGGTTCCTGCAGGAAATAACAGTCTACACTGCAAAAATTATAACTTGGCAGGTGAAAACATGTTAAATGTTGTTATACCTAAGTTAGAAATTGTTGTAAGAATATTGTAAGATTTTTATGATCCGTTCTGGCTGAAGAAACAGAGTCAGCTTTGAGAGGTCAGCAACAATTTTTTGGCTGGTTGTTAAAATATATCTATAAAAATTGGTAAACATTTATCACTGTCTTATCAGCAAGCCCTATTAAAATTATTGTATTGAACACCAGTACATTGTTACAATCCTGTTTCCAAATAAATTAAGATGTACATAAAAACAAAATACAATTATGTGCAAATAATTTAAATATATTTCTTTCAAAAACGTTGAGACAGGGACAACAAAATGGAAGTAGTAAATAAAGTTCTGTAATGCTAAAAACCACCTGGTGCAACATCTCACATGTAATCTAATAATAATTGTTATTATTACAAACAACCTCACAATTAGATGAATTGGCAACAGGTCTGTAGAGAATCTGGAGAAGTATGCAAGGCCGAAAACCAGTATTTGCTGGCCATAATCTTCAGGCCCTCAGGTGTCACTGTATTAAAAACAGACATTATTCTGGAATGGAAATCACTGCATGGGCTCAGGAACACTTCTAAGAAGAAATCATATATAACCAGGATCCAGAAACACTGCCACCTTCTCTGGGCCCAAGCTCATTCAAGATGGACTGAGGTAAGGTAGAAATGTGTCTTGTGGTTTGACAAATTAAAATGTGAAATTCTGTAATTTTGGAGGACATGGATGCTACATCCTCCAAGCTAAAGAGAAGTGGAACCATCTGGCTTGTTTTCAGTGCACTGCTCAAAGGCTAGCATCCATGATGGTGTGGGGGTGCATTAGGGCACATGGCATTCAAAACACAAGTTTTGGAGCAACATATACTGTCAACATCTTTTCCAGGGAAGTCCTCAGCAACATAATGTCAAACCACATTCGGCATGGCTCCATAGTAAAAGAGTTCAGGTGCTAAACTGGCCTGCCTGCAGTCCAGACCTGTCCCCCAGTGGAAACATTTCATCCACTATGATATGAAAAAAAAATGTCATTATGAAATCTATGTCACAACTTTTTGGAAATGTGTTGCTGACATTAAATTGAAAACAGGCATACATTTAATGTGTTGACTTGATACTATTTCCGATTAAATATAGAGTTTACATAATTTGCACGTTAATGCTAATTGCAATGTGTTTTTATATTCACATTTTGCATAGCATCCCAACTTTTTTGCAAACAAGACTGTAGATTAATATCCTTATTAATACCAAAAGCATGTGTGGAAATTTTTTTCTTTACAATTGGATCAAGACCAGCAGTGTTCATTTAAACTCAGCTGGATGCAAATAAACACTGTAAGAATAAATCAAACACTCTGGCCTTCTCTGTGCAGCACTGGAGACATCTGAAATTTAGACTTATTCTCACATTCTGACACTATAATAAAGGGATTTTAATGAGGGCTGTTCTGGAGGTGTGTTAGCTCAGTCAGAGCCCTCTAATTATCTCATCCGGTCTCTGAATAGCGACAGCACTGCATGAAACCCATTCAGAGAGCATTTCTCGTGAGTTCTGCCAGCCCAGCAGTAGGTGTAGGAAGTTGTAGGTTTGCTTTCCTCATTGCTTCTACATTAGGCACCGTGCTGCCTCATGTTTTGCAGGAAGCTCAGCCTGCGAGGAACTTTAAGAGGCGAAGGAGGCATCGTTTGATGTTTAACTCTTCACATTGTTCCAAGCACTGTGCATTCCTTCAACACTCTCAGCCACCAGGCACCACAATGCCAACATCCTGAAAAGAAAAGAAAGACTCTAGAAAATATTAAGCTTGGTCATGAATCACCATGTTTTCAGCTCTCTGTTAACCACTTAAACCACTAAAAACCTTTAAGACTTATCATCCCGTCATAAAATATATATACATATATATATATATATATATATATATAGTCATTTAGAAATCACTACATAGTATTTAATAGGTACTATGTAATTAATATGTAAAGTGTGGAGTCAGAATTGTGTAGAGAGTTGGCGTTACTCTACTACTGTAGTGCTATTTCACTTCAGTACAAATAAGTGATAAAAAAGACTCAAGCATGCTTAAAGGAATTATGTGGAGACAAAAGTAACAAATTTTGTCCTTAATCCTACTTGATCAAACAAGATGTACAGGTTCTGCTGCTTCCTTTTTTATGTTTTATTTTACACTGGACCTGCAAAATGTTTAGCCTTTTGCAATCTGCAAGTTTATATTGAGTAGTTCAGAAATCTCAAATGCACTTGCTTGGTTGTGGTTTCTGATATGGTATGGCAAACTACATAGCTAAACGCTTTCACAAAACTTAAAAGCTGAATTTTATCTTAATAATTTTCTTAAAAATTATTAGTGGGGAATAAGCATCAATTACACACTAGCTACATTAGCCTTATGGCTTCAGGGCAAAAATAAATAAGCTAAGTTCAGATAAACATGTCTTGACTGGTCAATAACAGTAAACTTAAGAGAAGGTGTGCAAATTACATGTTGTGTGTTTCAGAAAATATATGAAACGTGTGAAAGACTGTTAAAGAAATCTCTGTCTCACTTTATATTAAGTGTCTCTAATAACTGTAGTTACAGATGATTAACATATGCAACAACACTGTAACTACTGATGATTTAGTCACTGTTACAGATGGATTACAGAAGTACAGCTAATGTTATTACACATGTATACTTTCTACACAGGAACTTTCCAATGTCAAAGTTACAGTTTAAAATAAGTGGACAGTTTCTGTGGAGTTGTTCTGCAGGTACTGTTTAATAATGGAGCGGTAATACAGAAATTGTGTTAGAGGTAATGCAATATATTTAATTCATATTATAAAAGTTACATGTTAAGATAAATGGACGTCTGCTGTCCTCTCACATATATATATACAGGATGGTTTAAAGTTCAAACTGGTTACAGTGTCACAGCACTAGTAAAATAAATGCTGACTAATTGTTAGGAAAGCTGGCAGATACAGTGTGATGTCTTAGTGTAAGTTATTATATGCGTCCTTTTACTGCTGGGGGAAAAAAAAAAGAAAAAAGGCTGTTCCAGGCTGATTACCCTCGTGTAATTACACAAGAGAGAATAGGCTGTTATAAATATTATGATACACTTGTGTAATTACTTAATGTGAACTTCTGTAATCCTGTAATAATCTGTAACATTGAGTAAATCATTAGTAGTGACATTGTTGTTCACATGTCACTACACAATTATTAGAGACATTTAATATAAAGTGGGACCGAAATCCCATTAGTTGAACTGGATGTTCACACTGCTGAACATGAGAAAAATGAGAAAAAAAAGTCAGTGTCATATTCATAAACTTTTACCAGAATAAGTTTTCTGAATACGAAGAGTCGCACCACTTTGCGTTTGCAGGTTCTCTTTTCCTTGATTGCTTGACTGGAATTAGTTAGCCATTAGAGAGAGAGAGAGAGAGAGAGAGAGAGAGAGAAGTGCTTCATTTTTTCATGTTGAATCTCTTGCATTGCCCGAGGCACACTTCAAAGCGTTCACTGCTCTGCCGTGTCTCCGCCTGCCCTTATCGCTCTGGGCTGTGTGAGTCAAAATGTATCACTGTTATTATATTGCATTCATGACTTAATAATGGGCCTCAAACACTCTACAAACACTCCGGCAGTCCCACCTGTTTAAAGATCACACACGAACGCTTTCATTTCGCTGCCGATAATTACACACAAGCAGAAAGAATGGCTGCCTCATAATATGTAATCAAGAGATAAGTATGATGGGGTTTAGCCATGAACGCTCACTGTGTGTGTATACGTGTATGTGTGTCGCTGTGGTGGTGCGGAGAGACGCCCTTTCTTTGCTTGGAAGTGCATATTTAATCGGGAGTATAATAAAGACCTTGTGTGTAGATATTGGTCATAAGTGTTACTGCTACATCTCAGGGCGTAACCGGTGGCTTAAAGGTAAAGATAAGCTTACTTTGATCTTAGTTCATAGAAATAAAGAAAAAACACAATGGTTTATATATCATATCTGTAGTTCATTCTTAGGCGTGAAAGAAAGCAGGGTTGCTTTTAGGCCTAGTTTGGCCTAATTTTTTTTTTTTTTTTTTTTATGGGCAGCTGGGGTCAAACTTGGTGGGTGTGGAATTTGACAGTCATCCACCCCCTGCACCCCCACTCCTGTGGGACCCCCCCCAAAGCTGCATTAATTATTACACACCTGAACAATAGCGTGGTCTTCCCGGACCAGGCTGCCCATAGATCACAGGAAGTCAGGAGCATTTCATTCAGACGATGTAATGGTTTGACCTTTGGGCCCCTTTAGAAGACTGAAAGGAAAAGAGAGAGAGAGATAGAGAGAGGGAGGAGAAGCTGCTAAGACCTGGACTAACACCAAGACAGGGATGAGAAAGTAGGGGTCTTCTTTCCTGCCGCTTATGGCTAGTAATTGCCATGTAATGAAGTTAATGTTTTGTGGAATTTACAGCCCTGATATTAATGGTGTTTCCAACCCTCCTACTCCCCCTTCACTCTGCAGGCCTTGCTCGGCCTTTCTTTTGATGGCCTCCACAAAAGAAACAGAGACAATATGTGAAGGGTCATTAATTTCTTCTCCTTGTTGTCCTTTTTTTCAGTGTGTTTTCTTTTATCCTGTCCACCTCTCCTTTGCCTCATTCTGCCTGCCACATTGAGACCTTCAGTAGCAATGGTTCAGCAAAAAATCTAATGTTTAGTGTCTGAAGTTTGCTTCTTCAGTTTTGCATGGGAGCTGTGAGGCTAATATAGCAAACAGATAGATAAAGGTACTATTTATCATGTAAACACTATCTGTGCTAATACAAGTTTTTCTCAAACTGTGTCAAGTTGTTAAATAAACTCAAATACACTTGCATATGTTTTACTTTACACTGTATGGCATACGGCTATGTATACAAAAGAAAAAAATATAGACAAAATTCAAGCTGAACGCTACTGTTTTTAGCTATACAACAGATTTTTGTAGTTTTGTACTTGTATCAACTTTTATAAATATGCATGCAGTGTCAGAAACCACATAAGCAAATCTACTTGACATTACAAAAGAGCTTTTAGATTAGTTTAGCTTAAAACAGTGGTTCAGCACAAAATCAAATGTTTGCTGTCTGAGATTTGCTTCTTTAGTTTTGCGCTGGAGCTATGAGGCTAATGTAGCTAACAATTAACAAATGATGCTGTTTAACAATTAACAAAAGGCCCTGTTTTTGTGCAAACTACCTTTACGTCAACATCAAGTTGTTAAGTGGTCTCAACTATACTTGTATGCATGGTGTCTGACTCTGTATGACAGATAGCATTATATGGTAGCTGAAAGTTACCAAACATCGAATAACATGTATGACTGTATGTACTGTTTTCCACAAAAGTAAGTAAACGTACAGACTGCACTCAGGCTGCAAACTGCTGTTTTTAGCAATGCAACATATACATTATATCAGGCAGCATCAGAAATACACCTACCTGACATTAACAAACAACATCTCAGTGTGATTTAAAACATGTCTTTGATACTTTAGCCATGCAATTTGCCCAATGCTAACCAGTGGTTTTAAGCTTCCATTAATTGTTAGCTGCATTAGCTCTGCTGCTTCAGTGCAAAATTCAAGAACTAAAATTTGGTTTAAAACATGCCTTGACTATCTGACTACAGGGGAAACTGGTAAACTTGATTTTTCACCAAGCTATCACTTTAAGACTGCATGGGTTATCTCTTCTCCATTGACTGAGTCATGCTGTTTTATGGCTAATCATAATCAACCAGTTACACACCCAGCAACAGTGTAAGCACTGCTCAAACTCACTGGGCCTAATTGGCAGTGTGTGAATAGATCAGGCAGAGAAGCCTGCAAAAATCAAGTCCACATTCGAACTGTAATGCCTGCCAGGGCTGGTGACCCTGGGCTGTCCTCTGTACCACCCTGTCTGACCCCAGAGTGCCAGGAGGAAGCAGCCTCTGCTCTGGCTATCTGGAGACCCAGAGCGCAGGGCGTTGAATCGATGGCCATGAACCAGCGGGGGTGATAAATTATTGGTCAGGGCAGTACGCAGACAAATTGGGGACCAGCAGGAGATCCCCGAAACCTCTTTTTTTTCCTTTTGTGAGTGTGATTTAGCCTCATTTCCCAGCCCTCTGAGGCAGTAAATCGTCCTGAGTGAGCTCATTTGCACACAGTGATACAGCAGAACCAGAGCCAGGCTCAAGCCTCTACCCTTACAGCTACCATCAAGACATCCCCTACTACTGTTTAGCATTAACCTCTAGTAACATCACTGACAACCAACTTAAAGTAGTTCTGTGAAATTCTGATAAAAGTACAGATTCTAAACACAGAGTCAGTGTTATAACCATGCATGCAGTCTTGTTTTGCAGAAAGAAACATCATGCTTTACATTTTTGCCATTTTATGTTTTTGGACAGAGAAAATGAGAAAAATATGGTGCAGACTCAATTTTGTTGATTCAGAATGCAAATGACAAGTAAATGTAATTTATTATTATTATTAAAACGTGTTTTTAAAAGACGTGCACAGTGTAGAGATACATGCAATGTATTATTAAGCAAAATAGTTCCCTCACAAAAAGGATTCACTACTATTTTATTCCCATCCACATCACTTATAAAAATGACATGACATGAGAAGGTTCACTGGTCAATTTGAGTAGCAAATAAAATGGCTGGGTAACACATTTGGAGAGCCTGTAAATGCTTGATAGATGCTTGTCTTGCATTTAACTTGCTTTCTACTAATTCCACCTTAATTTTTCCCCAACCCTAAACCTTGATCTAACACTGACCCTAACCTTAACCTCAACCCAAAACCTAAATCTAAATCTTACCCTGGTCCTAAGACTAATCCTAATTCTAACACTGACTTTCAACAGATAGTTTGCTGATAAATTGAAAATCTATAGAAAATCAATTGGGGTCTATATAAATAAAGTGACACCAGTGTTTGTATTTGTTGCATTGAGATCATGACCCCTGTATCCCATCATCACCATTATACAGAAATCAAAGCTAGAAAGTTTCTCTACAATGAATTTCATCCTAATAATTGAATTATACAGGAATAAATTAAAATAATAATTAACAGATCCATCAAATCCCTGTCTCAGTGCAGGTCCTACCCATGCCCATATTGCAGGCCTCTTCTCCAGCATGCGTCTTTCTCCCTCCAGGCCTCCTCCTGTAGCCACTCAGTGCTCTGCCATGCGAGGAGTGTGTGTGACAGAGTTTGGTCAGCTGCACTGGGCCGAGTAATTAACTAGAATTAAGTCATTAAACTGTCCCAGATGTGGCCATGAATACGTAGGCTTAGGCATCACTGGCAGCCCACTCCGATGTGAAGGTGCTGAAGGCTGGGGAGGGGTACAGCGGGGTGATCCCCACACACCAACAAAGAAGAGGCACCCCTCCTCTACAGCCAGTTTACCTCTTGACCCCACAGCTTCCTTTTAAGTCCTGAGTTCCACAAGGCATAGTTAACATGTGCTAAAAGGCTAATTGTTTCATGCTCTTGGAAATAAAACTAACTAGTGACACATGCAGTTCCTGCTCTTTGACTAATGTTCAAAGCAAGAGACGTGATTCTTCTGCACTGTAATGTTGCCCCAGTCACTTTAATCTACCGTATATGGCTTTAAGATGTTTGGAAGCGAGAAGAAAGGAAGTAGATCACTGAATTTACACCATGAATAAAAACATTGTAACATGTGTTATAGATGATCTATGTAGGCATGAATAGACAAAAAATATTTTTACACCACACCCAATTCATAAAACATAGTAATAGTAACTTTTTAGCCAAGACAATGCTAGCGCTAACAGACGTCTCACTAACAGTCTCCATGATAACGATCACTTAGGCTTATTTGTGGAGCCACAGCTTGCATCTAACCACAGGTTTTCATTAGATTTGGTCTAAATGACAATGAAACCATGCTGTTGGCCTTCTCTGAGATCCTCATATGCTGTTGCAAGCCCTGTACACAATTCCCTGTACACAAGTCAACTAACTACAGTCTTAGTGATCATAATGAGTATATTAACCTTTTAAGGTTCAAAAAGTTAAATGCTAACAGATTAGAAGGTTTAGAAATCATGTCAAACTGCAGTCACCCACTGGTTTTGTATACTTGTGCCAGTCTAATCAGAAGCTGTTTGGAGGCTGGACAGAACCAGTTGTTTACTTTTACGTTGGCACCACATGCCAACCTGTTACACTGTAATACAAAACACTATCATGGTCCATACAACATATACCTGTAAAATGCATTCAAAACTCACCCTTAGCATAAAGATATCATGTTACAACCCAATACTAACTTCTTCTGAACATTGATTAAAAAAAAGAAAAATGTGCACTCAGAACCAACAAAACCACGAAGAATGCTTTGCTACTTAATTAAATCGAAACCCTACTAAATCAGTTTACCAGTTTTATGAACTTAAGCAAGAGGAGTGAAACAGCAGTTTATCTAATGTCAGTGTTGAGTCCTGACTTCATTCATTTAATGGATTTCAACATCAGGGTTTACAGTGCAGATAATTTGTTTGCATTTTGAGGCGAGTTTAATTCAATTAAATTCTTTCCAGTGTTACACAATCGAGGCTTCTTTTGCTTCCAAAGATTGTAATTGTTCTTGTTGGGCCAAGACATATTTGACACAAGAAGATGGATCACATTTCCCAATTTTTTGAGCAGTGCTGCTTCACACCGATGCTTAGTCTTTAGCCTAAGCCTGGTAATCATAGCCATGCATGGCTGAGATTACCATTCTTGCAAGTGCATTGTATACTTTCATTAAAGCTAGTCAGGCCTTTCATATTGGGATTCTCCAGGTTATGTTATTATTGCATATTTACTTTTATTTAATTTGTATTAATTTACTTAACTACTTCATTAGCTTGGAATGCTTTTCTGTCAGAAAGAAAACATGTACTGTACTAAATGAAATTTGTTGTTGCAGCGGCTTGAAAGTGAAAGCTAGAAGATACTAGCAGTCAGTGGTTAATTTATCATTCTTTTGAAAAGACACTGATTTACATTGCAACGTTAACGACTGGTTGTTAGGCAGACCACAACAAATATGTAAAACATGTACAGGCGTGGGAGTGGAAGGAGCTTTTGAAGACCTGGGCTTGATAAATAGGCTGAATATGAGTGCAGGGCTTTGTGGTGGTTCATGTGTGTGAACACCTCGCCTCTGCTCTCACCCAACAGGAATGCTGCCTGTCTGCCTTTTCACTTGCACTCTGTTCACAGAGTAATCTGCTGTTCAAGTAGGACAAGAGGAATTGCTAATAATACCTATTAGCTAATGGGCTTATTCCCATTCTTCCGTGTTCATCAGGTCTTTAAATAAAGAAGTTGAAGTGAGGCATTCAGCCATTGTTTAACACATTGTACAGCTATGTTTATTATCACACAACAATAACAATAATAATAATAATAATAATACTTAAAAAAGCTAATATTTTAATGTTGGAATTAACAGAAAGCTACTGGCTGAACTAAATGCACTGAATTTAAACCTCTTTTTTTGTTTTTCCCACTTACAAAACTGAAGGAAAACGGCAGTTTCCACACTTGCCTTTTGCACCTTGCCATGTAGTTAGCAAGGGTGTGATTAGCAATGAAAATTTGGGTGGGCAGGAGAAGACGGAGTGGGGTCGGGGTAAAGATTGGCAGCGATGATGAAAGCGAGTGAGGTGGGCCGGGTGCTGCTGGAGTTGTCTGCTATCCGTGAACCTGTAAACTCTTATTAAAGTGTCATTTAGGCAGGGCACTCCTTGCAGTCTGGCCCCAAGGCCTGCAGATAGTAATCAGCCGGATAATTATTGCCTTTTCCAGAGCCTGTGTCGCTGAGCTGCTTAAGGAAAACAGCAGCACATTATCTGGCAGTCAGTTTCTTTCTTTCTCTTTTTTTTTGAAAGTAGTACATCGACTTATTTAGCTGGCTCATTCTTTAGCAGAGGAAGGAGGCCACTTTGCTTTGAACCCAATGCATATCACATTGTAGGAAATGATTTTGCTCTGCTTTTCTTTCTCCATGTCTTTACACATGCCTATTTGATCTGTGTAAACTGTGTAGACTGACACTAATGTGGGATCCAGCCCCTAAAAACCATAGCAATTATAAACATAGGCAACCTCTAGGACTTGATACTGTAACCTGAATGATGAAATAGGTATTAAGAGTGTCGTAGATTATTATAATAGATTAATTTATGATATTTTGACTTGTTTCCTCATGATGAAGTGCAGATCTGGCACATGTCATTACAACTTTTGCGCTTGCACAATCTTGCATAATGGTACTCATATGAGACTTATCAGAAGATGGAGAGATTGCAAATTATGTTTTGCAAGTAGAAGTGTATCTGTAATGAAATACACAGTTTGCTTCTTGTTTATGCTAAGAGTCTCTATCGGGGCCTTCCTGAAACACCGGCTTCACCCTCTGAAACTTCCTCGATGCGACTCTGAAGCAGCTCCGACAACAAAAGCCCGTGTTTGCACTCATGATAAGAATTATCTGCGTCTTTCTAGCCAGCAAATCACTTCCCTCAACGCTGTTTAACAAACAACGGCATAGCATTTTTAGAGGTGAACATCACCCAAGGCTCACCGTATGAAAAATAATTACAGCGAACCTTCAAAGGAAGGAACAGGCGATGGCTGGAAGAAGCAGGCCAGCTTTGATGCCGATAGTGACAGCAGTGCAGTCTGACAGCACCGCCGCTTGTTGAACTGTGACTTCAACCTCTTTAGGTCTCTATCTTTGCTGTGCTTCCATCACTTGACTATTTAAAGATACTGTGCCATTCTCGCAGAGGCTTGCTCCTGCTCGTGAGATGTACGATGACAAGAGCTATCTTTCCTTTTAACCTTTTGCCGCCCTACTCTAAAAGTGTTATCGCAAGGCCTCCTCGAAGCATTCGAAACAGATAATGGTCATTCAAAGTCTGAGACGTATCTCTTCGGTGACTTTGCCAGCATAAATGGCTCATGGGAATGAAGACCCAGGCGTATTATTCTTGTAGCATGACTCACTGATTTTATCGAGCTAAGTGAACACAATTACATCTTCATATCCTCAAGTTATGTAGATCTGGTAATTCTTGCTAGCAGTGGAAAAGGTGTAACAAATTTGAGTGAGTGGTCTTAAAGGGGGATTTCACTTAAAAATAATAACGTGCCTAACAACATATGAAAAATACTGGCGGCCAGTTAGCAACTGACCATAACTTTCTTTCCTTATAAGCACTGCTGGAATTTTATATGAAATCTTTCTTAAAGCAAGAAATCCAATATCACAGATTTTTTAATTAGTTTGTTAATGGGGTAAGACTGTATACACTCAAAGCCCACCTTAACACTAACTTGTAGCTCCACCTTGCTGGTGCAGAGGTAGAGACTGTAGCCTGTTTGTTCATGCACAATTTATCTTAGTTATCCTCTAGTGCTTTATTAGTGGTCAGTTTCTGACCACAGATCTGCTCTTGGTTAGATAACTTTGAGTGGTGGCATATTTTCAACCTAGCAGACACTGATGTGTGTTGAAAACCACAGTAACACCACTGTACCTCATACACCAGCCTCATACATACCAGCACCACAAACACTACCATTTCACTACCACCTCAGTGTCACTGCTGTGTTGAGAACGATCCACCACCCAAATAATATCTGGTCAACAGCAGTCCTGTGATCAGACATTGAACAATAAATGCGCGACTAATTATTGGCAGGATTTCACAATTTTTTGAATACATACTTTTTTCACAGCAAAAACTGGCCAACACATCTTAAGGTATTTTCTGTAATAACATAGCAAATTACATTTAAAAATGCATAGTTGTGCATATGTAGTGCAAAAATGGTGATTGAATATATTCATTGATATACACTGCTCAAAAAAATGGAACACTCAAATAACACATCCTAGATCTAAATGAATGAAATATTCTCATTGAATACTTTGTTCTGTACAAAGTTGAATGTGCTGACAACAAAATCACACAAAAATCATCAATGGAAATCAAATTTATTAACCAATGGAGGCCTGGATTTGGAGTCACACACAAAATTAAAGTGGGAAAACACACTACAGGCTGATCCAACTTTGATGTAATGTCCTTAAAACAAGTCAAAATGAGGCTCAGTATTGTGTGTGGCCTCCACGTGCCTGTATGACCTCCCTACAATGCCTGGGCGTGCTCCTAATGAGGTGGCGGATGGGCTCCTGAGGGATCTCCTCCCAGACCTGGACTAAAGCATCCGTCAACTCCTGGACAGTCTGTGGTGCAACGTGGCGTTGGTGGATGGAGCGAGACATGATGTCCCAGATGTACTCAATCGGATTCAGGTCTGGGGAACGGACGGGCCAGTCCATAGCTTCAATGCTTTCATCTTGCAGGAACTGCTGACACACTCCAGCCACATGAGGTCTAGCATTGTCCTGCATTAGGAGGAACCCAGGACCAACCGCACCAGCATATGGTCTCACAAGGGGTCTGAGGATCTCATCTCGGTACCTAATGGCAGTCAGGCTACCTCTGCCGAGCACATGGAGGCCTATGCGGCCCTCCAAAGAAATGCCACCCCACACCATTATTGACCCACTGCCGAACTGGTCATGCTGAAGGATGTTGCAGGCAGGAGATCACTCTCCACGGTGTCTCCAGACTCTGTCACGTCTGTCACATGTGCTCAGTGTGAACTTGCTTTCATCTGTGAAGAGCACAGGGCGCCAGTGGCGAATTTGTCAATCCTGGTGTTCTCTGGCAAATGCCAAGCGTCCTGCACGGTGTTGGGGTGTAAGCACAACCCCAATCTGTGGACATCGGGCCCTCATGCCATTCTCACGGAGTCGGTTTCTAACCATTTGTGCAGACACATGCACATTTGTGGCCTGCTGGAGGTCATTTTGCAGGGCTCTGGCAGTGCTCCTCCTGTTCCTCCTTGCACAAAGGCAGAGGTAGCAGTCCTGCTGCTGGGTTGTTGCCCTCATACGGCCTCCTCCACATCTCTTGGTGTACTGGCCTGTCTCCTGGTAGCGCCTCCAGCCTCTGGACACTACGCTGACAGACACAGCGAACCTTCTTGCCACAGCTCGCATTGATGTGCCATCCTGGATGAGCTGCACTACCTGAGCCACTTGTGTGGGTTGTAGAGTCCGTCTCATACTACCACAAGTGTGAAAGCACCACCAACATTCAAAAGTGACCAAAACATCAGCCAGAAAGCAGAAAGGTACTGAGAAGTGGTCTGTGGTCCCCACCTGCAGAACCACTCCTTTATTGAGTGTGTCTTGCTAATTGCCAATAATCTCCACCTGTTGTCTGTTCCATTTGCACAACAGCTGTGAAATTGATTGTCAATCAGTGTTGCTTCCTAAGTGGACAGTTTGATTTCACAGAAGTTTGATTTACTTGGAGTTATATTGTGTTGTTTAAGTGTTCCCTTTATTTTTTTGAGCAGTGTAGTTTTTTTTTTTTTTTTTTCTTTATTTTAGTTTTCATTTTCTGGTAAGAATTGAAAGTCTGTTATTTCAGATGTAAATGTATTATTGGCTGCTGAGTTTAATAACTTTTATGGATGTTTAGTAAAAATATTATATATTGCAGTTACATCATGGTAAACTTGTGGTCCAGGTGATGCTGAATTCACAATATAAAGCTGTCATTTTACTGTATTTTACAGAAAATTACTGTGAAAGTAATGAAAATAAGCAGTAATTTAACTGTGATTTTTACCGTATGCATTAGATGGAGAAAAAATGAGCATGACAGGCAGACTCAAAGACATTTGGAGTGTAAATTTAACATAATGTATGCAAGACAATGAACTGCAGACAGTCTTACCAAGAGAGGCAATTAAATGATGTTTCAGAGGAGAGCAAATGCTCCCACCTGACGAGGGATTTGAACCCTCATCTCCAGCACTGCATCCACTCTTCTGTGTCTTGTATTTAAGAGCTCTTCAGAGTATGGCAAAAATCACAGTTTTTGAAATGTTTTCACATATTGTTTGATTGAATGTAACACTTTCTTAAAGAGACATGTGGCATGCGCCCGCCCCCCGGGCCCAGATGATGACGGCTGCGAGAGGCGGCAGGAAAGCGGGGACGAACACTCAGCGGCGACGCACGTGGGCGAGAACGCCTGGGAGAGAGCCGCGAGTGTGGAAGGGACGGAGCGCAAAGCCCGAGCTCCCCGGACAGACACGACTCACAAGAGTGGCGACGGCAGGAAGAGGACGAGGACCAACCGCAAGAGGCACCAGAGCAAGGAGTCCCGAGCTCCGCTGCCTAGGCCACGCCCCTGGTTACGCAGCAAGGCCTCCTCACGTTTGACCCAGGCGGCCAAGTTGCCAGGTGGGCGCGGTAACGAGGAGGCGGAGCAGCGAGCTCTTGTTCCCTCTTGGCTCTGGTGCTCAAGCTGCCCTTAATGAGACCCATCTGATTACCCGCCTTTAAAAGAGCTGAGAGGGAACAGCTCCAGAGAGGGACAAGCAGAAGCAAAAAGAGCCTGAAGAGCCGAAAAGCTCAAGCGACTGAGAAGTCTAGCTTAAGCCACCGAATAG
The DNA here is from genome assembly GCF_015220715.1 of Pygocentrus nattereri. Lineage (NCBI taxonomy): Eukaryota > Metazoa > Chordata > Actinopteri > Characiformes > Serrasalmidae > Pygocentrus > Pygocentrus nattereri. The sequence continues at coordinate 28,048,482 of NC_051213.1, forward strand.
GGGCTTAGTGTTGGGTGGTTTTGTTTGTTGTGTTTATTTTGTATGAGAATTAAAGTAATGGCTGCTGTAAACGTGAATCCTGCCTCCAGCGTCCTTCTTGAGCCCAGGGTATGCCGTGCTACAAGACATTATGAAGGTCTCTTGATAGTATCATCATAGGTGGGATTTTCCTAAGGGCAAATGACCACAGGGGCTGGGACTGCACCAGAGGGGGTGCCCATAAGCAATAGAGCTCTTGGAACTTGCACCGAGTTACTCAAACGGACTCGTACTGATCCTGCAAGCCTGAACCATGAGGTTTCTGGACCAACACTGAGCTAAGCCTTGCTGAAGTGGATCTTGAAGAGTGGTCATATTAAACACAATTACGAGAAATGCAGACCAAGAGGGCAGAATGAAAACACAGGACCTCATGCCCCTCCTGCGGTCTTGTTATTGTACGTCTATATAGTGAACCTATAAGGGAGGCGGATCTCATGAAGTGGTCAGTGAGTGGAAGGGCATGTTAGGGATTTGTAATAAAGTGGAAGGTGAGTGTATGTCAACACTGAGATTAACCGCTGTATTACTGTACATATTGATTGAAGAGGTATTGTTGAAAACTCAAGCAGCTGAAGTGAGATGTACTGTTTGCTCATGCTAGTTGTTTCTGTAAGTGGGATCATCTATAATCCATATTAAACCCCTGACCCTGTGTGAGTCATACACTTCATTTGTTCACGTTCAACTTTCCAGGTAAGCCAGGACAGGCGCTGTCCCTGCATGTTCCTTTTCCCTTCAGCTCAGGTTAGGCTGCCGTTCTAATTAGCCCTGAAAAAAGCTGTGTGAAACGCATTGTGAAATGTTCATGTTGGAGATAACTCATGAGCTGATGTAACCTCGACAGTGATTCATACATGCATTTCTCCAAGGGTGGAAACTTTTTTTTTTCTGTAATCTTGTGGCCAACGTTTGGTTTCTGGAACAAACAGTAGTGGCCATGATTCACAATCCAGATATACACATCCTACTCACATACACACACAAACACTCTCCACCTATTTAATTTCCTTTGCCCATGTCTGTTTTGGCTAGGTGGCGAGTTGACTGGTCAGCTGCAAGGCTTTCTCCTTTCGTCCCAACTGGCTGTGACTCTTGTGCACACTGAAAGGGCCAGAGAGGATCATTCAGATTAGGTGGATGTGGCATGTTTAACCAAGGCCTCTGTGCACGCTGGTGCTTTTGTTATTATAGGAAAGCGATAATGCCTTGCACTTCAAACCTAACCTCCGCCTAAGACTCTTCTCAGCTTACGTCTGAGGCAGAAGGCCCTATGCTTGCGCACAGATGTCTCTGATTAACTCGCGTCTCCTAGTTGTCCCAGTGGTCTGGCCACTGCTTGAACGGCCCCGTAGGCGACCACTAAATTGCTTTGGTTTAAGTATACGCGGGGAAGCTAGCTCAGGCATGCCGGATCCAGATCCCCCACTCCACCCCCACCTACAGATTTGACGGCAGCCTTTAGCACCATTATTGACCGAGAAAAGATGATTAGGTGTAATTGAAGAAGACTCATGCTACCTGTAAACTCAGCTGGAGGCGGCAGGGATTGAGCCGGCATTCAAATTCAGCCTGACGTGAAGGAGGAAGTCTGCCGCTCTGCTCGGCAGAGGTGTATTTACATGGTCAATAAACTTTAATAAAACCTCACAGCAGACATGCTAGTCACCCAATAGGGTAAAAAGGAAGGTTTATAGAGACTGGCTAAGTGGAACATCGAACATTCTGCTGAGAGGACCGAGTGCTTCATGATTTTGCTTATTAAAGACCTGTATGGTCCTATATTACAGCAATTACTTGTAATATTGAGAGGATATTTTTTAACATATTATTATAAAATCCTATTTTATATTTTAAAGAATTCATTTGGATGTTTTTAATACAGCAGTTGAGCATCGTTTTGTAGATTCCTAAGACCCCAGACATGCTGTTTAGTCCATTTGTAATTTCTAATTGCTCCATGTAACTAGCATTACCTTCTAACTATGGAAAAATTAACAAGATTTGTGAAAAAGACGATGCCTTTATGAGACAGTGGGTTGATTTCCTTGTAACCTTTTAAAATCACCTGAGTATAATAAGCAAGTAACTGTCTTGAGTGTAAAATTAAGTAAGCAGTTTGTTGTTTTTTTACTTGTGCAATTAAAACAAATAAACATAAAATGAAGTATACAATCTCTACTAGTGGTCTGTTACCCGATCTGAGCCCGACAGGGCCTGACAAAACATTTGGCTGATTTCATTGGACGAATTATGGACAAATTCTTTATTGTTATCATTTTTTTTATTTGAAGAAATATGTCTCAAATAACCCCCCTGCCATCAGTCACAATCTCTCCATGGATGATGAGAGGCATGTGAGACTTTTAGCACAGTAGGACTAAACACACAACAATGCAAAGGGCTGTTAAACCGTACACACAGTAATCCATCTCAGGTTTGGATTTGGTCACACTGAGTCTCAAAGTCATAGGTACAAGTTGGGTTTTGACTTCTGAACTGTACAGTTGTTTAGAATACATTAAAATGTGTTCATTCTGAAAAATGTAAACCATATTTGGTTAAATCCCTACAATATACAGAACTGAGTGCTTCCTACAAAATTCTAATTTATTAAAAATAAGTAAAGTAATAAGTAAGTGTGGTTTATGATTCAAGTAATATACTATATTAGGCTGCAGTTCATTTGCTAGGTTTGAATTTATGGTGAAATTGTAACATTATCTTGGTACTGAATGTTAAATGTCATGCTGGCTTGTAAATATCACAAAAGTGTCAAACAAATGCATCAGACCAATCTACAAACTTTGATAACTGTAAATAAACAAATTTTAATGGTAATACATGATGTTATGTTGTACAGTGCCGATATTTTTATGAGTTTGTCTTACAAGACCGCGTTTGTTGACATGGATGTCTTTTTTAAAATGCCAAAGCACATGTATTACTATTGATACCACTAGACAGCAGCACAATCTGTCCTTATTTGTGAATATCAGTTCTAATTTGATGGAGAAGAAATAATGCACAGGGCACAAAGAGGCTGAAATACGACACCCTCTTATAAAGGTGAGCAGTCTAAGTAAGCTATAGCACCTTCATCACTAATGTTTACATCCTCATTGATAGCACTCTTTTGAGTCCATTTTCAAAGTAGCCAATGAAACATATTGCTGCTGTCTGGACAAAACCTTGTATCTCCATTTTTGTCATTTTTTAGTTTTGGACATTAGAAAATTCCTGTATTTCTTTACACTTTGTACAACCCCAATTCCAGTGAAGTTGGGACGTTGTGTAAAACATAAATAAAAACAAAATACAACAATTTGCAAATCCTTTTCAACCTATATTCAATTGTATACACTACAAAGACAAGATATTTAATTTTCAAACGGATAAACTTTATTGTTTTTTGCAAATATTCACTTATTTTGAATTTGATGCCTGCAACACATTCCAAAGAAGTTGGGACAGGGGTAACAAAAGACTGGGAAAGTTGAGGAATGCTCAAAAAACACCTGTTTGGAACATTCCACAGGTGAACAGGTTAATTGGAAACAGGTGAGTGTCATGATTGGGTATAAAGGGAGCATCCCTGAAAGGCTCAGTTGTTCACAAGCAAGGACGGGGCGAGGTTCACCACTTCGTGAACAACTGCCTGAGCAAATAGTCCCAAAGTTTAAGAACAACGTTTCTCAACGTGCAAGTGCAAGGAATTTAGGGATTTCATGGACTGACACAAAGTGAAAAAGTGTCCTGTGGTCTGACGAATCCACATTTAAAATTTTTTGGAAAGTTTTTGGAAATCATGGACGTCGTGTCCTCCAGGCCAAAGAGCAAAAGGACTGTCCGGATTGTTATCAGCATCTCTGATGGTGTGGGGGTGTGTTAGTGCCCATGGCGTGGGTAACTTGCACATCTGTGAAGGCACCATTAATGCTGAAAGGTACATACAGGTTTTGGAGCAACATATGCTGCCATCCAAGCAACGTCTTTTTCAGGGTTGTCCTGCTTATTTCAGCAAGACAATGCCAAGCCACATTCTGCACGTGTTACAACAGCGTGGCTTCGTAGTAAAACAGTGCGGGTACTAGACTGGCCTGCCTGCAGTCCAGACCTGTCTCCCATTGAAAATGTGTGGCGCATTCAACAATTAGTGTCTTCAGTTCCCAAACGCTTATTGAGTGTTGTTAAAAGGAAAGGTGATGTAACATAGTGGTAAACATGCCCCTGTCCCAACTTCTTTGGAACGTGTTCCAGGCATGAAATTCAAAATGAGTGAATATTTGCAAAAAACAATAAAGTTTATCCGTTTGAACATTAAATATCTTGTCTTTGTATTGTATTCGATTGAATATAGTTTGAAAAGGATTTGCAAAGCATCGTATTGTGTTTTTATTTGTTTTGCACAATGTCCCGACTTCATTGGAATTGGGGTTATAAATGTCATAATAAAAGTCTCAAAATGACTTGGAAAAAATTATGGTTCCATTGACTTACATTGAAAGTAAAGTAGGAGTTTTCCTTCTCCTCTAAAGTGGAGATACAAGGTTTTGGTCCAATAACAGCAATATGCATTACATTGCTAATTCTAGCATTTAAAAGTTTTCAAATAAATTTGGCAACCTTCTGAAAACACGTTTTACTTTAGACATTTTAAAACTGTGTACAAAAGTCAGAGACCACTAGTGAAAAAGCTTCTATTTTGCTTCTTTTCTTATTTAATACAAAGTTGTTGTTTACAAGTGAAAGTGATGTTATCAGCAAAAAAAAATGAATGCAAGCAGAATCAAAATATTTGCATGAATTTCTTAGTATCTGGTTTTTCCTCGTTGCTTAAATGACAATGTGTGCTAGAGTTGAGATGGACTCCACAAATTTGTGCAAAATTTGATCAGTAAGTCAAATCCACCTGAGAGTCTTCTGAACATGAGCTTCAGTGAGTAATGAGAGTAAAAAAACACATAAATCTTGAATATTGCATCTTCATTTTATGTGTCATAACTTTTCTTTGCTGTTCATTTTTCTTCATTGTTGTGTTGTTTATCTGAAGGTTTAAATAAATAAAAAAAACAGATTATCAATGTTTGTACACCTCACTGTATGCCATTATATATATTTGAAACATGTTCTAGCTGATCTGCTCGATCTTGTATACCTATTATTTTATTTAATCTAAAGTTCAAAATATATTTATTTGAAATTTATTCAGATAAAATAACTGATACATAATCTGTAGGCCACCAGATCATTAACCAGCTTTAACATCGGTTACTGGTTTATCTGACACGTTTCCTCTATATGATTCGGCTCATCTGTTTAATCTTCCTTGCAAACTTATTCTACTTGTATTATCTGGTGCAGTCTAGAGGAGGGCGGTTCTTGGTTCCCCTCAGTGTTTCTTCCTCATTGTCTCCCCCAGCTTGATCATTAGGGGTCTAAACCTGCATTTCTAGAAAGCTGCTTTGGAACAGTCTCTGTTGATGAAAGAACCATAAAAATAAAACTGAATTCCGCCTGATTTTAAACAGCCATGGTAACTGGTGTCCTGGAGTGAGAAGAGCACAGGCCTAATCACACTCTGTCTCTAATGGGTCTCCCAGGAAGCTGCTAAAAGCTGCCACGTTACGTGGCCAATCGCTGTGGGCATCACAATGCACTGAATGGGGCCAAATGCTCTCCTAATGAATTCCACCGTGCCAGGTAGAGCGGCAGCCATCACTGCCCAATGCCCCGGTTCAGCTGATCTGAAGCCCCTCCATCCCCGGCTCCATGCTCTGCCAGAGAACACAGCTCCATGTGGATCAAGAGAGACTGGCAGCAATCTCTCTCTCTCTCTCTCTCTCTCTCTCTCTCTCTCTCTCTCTCTCTCTCTCTCTCTCTCTCGCTCTCTCGCTCTTTCTCCTTTCAGTGGAATTGACTTGCTCTTTTCCATATATGATGTAACTGCTGTAATGAATAGGAGTAAGAATATTTCATTGTTCATTTAAAACATTTGCAATGTCTTCATGCACGCATTGTCCACTTAGAAGTCTCTAACTTCTATTTTAGCTCACTGGCCACTTCATGAGGTACAATCCCTCTCCAATGACATGGTGTCATGTATAAATGAAAATGCACCACATACACTTTGAGGTGCAAAACACTCTCTGGCAGTGTGCAGCAGCACTTAGCTAGCCTAAAACCTAACCCCACTACCTTTTACTTCAATATTATGCAATTACTACCAATATCTGCCATGTCTAAATTAGGAATGTTAGTTTGTCAGAAAAGGATCTGCCATCTGAAGCAGTCTATTCATATCACCTTGTATTAAATGCATTTCTGCCTATTACTTTTAGTAGACTCATATATATATATATATATATATATATATATATATATATATATATATATATATATATATAAGCGCTGACCTGGCCTGCTTTTCTACATTAAGGTGTTGTCTTTAGTTAATGCTTAACACTTATTTATCATACTACAATTATTGGTTGGTTTATGTCATTACATTATTTTATTTCCTTTCCTCCTGTCACATTTAGCATTATTAAAGGGTTTTTTTTTCAGGTCAGACAAAGAATGTTTTGTATTTCAACATATTTCAGGAACAGAACTTTCTGCTGTAAAGAGCAAGAATTTACTGAACATGTATCAAAAAATATGATTTCTGTTAATAATGTTGTCTTTTGTTTCTGTTTTTGAATATTGATTTACAAGCTATTAGATAAATGACAAGATAATAACTGCAACTGCAGCCTCAGAACATTGGTCCCCCCTTGAGAGACTAAATTTGCACTCGTGGTGCTGCTACCTCATCGAAACATCCACTATAAAAGTGGTTAACTATTATTATTATATTAACAGATGAGCTACTGTCTATAACTGTGCAGCAAGGTGGAACTAAAAGCAGAAGGTTTTTAATAAAGTGGGCAATGAGTGAATGATTCCTCCTTTTCCCAGCCATTAGAGTGTTACATTGCATTTACCACTGTCCTTCACTGGTGTCTTCACATGTTAGAATCCAGAGCGAGTTACTGAGTTGCAGGGTTACCCTTATGAATTGTCCAGTGTGAGCAGAGCCCCGAAGCCAAACTGTTGGCACGAGTGGTGCAATGTGATCTCCAAACTTGGGTTCCACAGAAGGAAATAAAACACTGGATGTTAAACCATTTATAGACCGTGTACGTGGGATTTTGCCAGGCCACCAAGCGAGAGACACTACAGCGAAATAAGGGAACAGGCCGTGGAAAATATTCTTATCCCTCCAGAATTTGCCAGCTCTACTCTCTATCTCCCTCTCTCTCCAGCTCTCCCTCAGTTTCCACCCAACATCTGACATCAAGTGCCAGAGATATCTGTTAGTGCTGATAGATTTGGGAGGACTTCTGCATGTTCCTTTCAGGTCTGGTTGAGTTATGTGTGTTTACTGCTCCGGTTAGCCTTTTAGTCATCCCACCCAGTCTGCCGTAAACCCACTCAATGTGGATGAATATAGAAGAATCTTAGCAGTCAGCTACCGGCGCTCATAGGCAAGACAGATGAGGAGGGTGTGGAGATAGTATGAGGTTTCAGCCTGGCTCCAGATTAATCTGGACTCTCCCAAATGAGAGCTGACAGGCTCAACCAGTGGCGCATCATCACTGGTGAGCGGTGCAGTCTGTGGCAGCCTCTCCTGCGGTGCAGAGGTGAGGCAGTGCGGGTGATAACTCATACCCTTAATTGAATCGTGCCTTTAAATTTCATAATACAAGACGCCCGCATGACAGCCGGCAGAAAAAAATGAGGTGACGGAGCCGAGGGTGTAGCATAATAAGCGGATGAGGGGTGGGAGGGAATGGGCTGTTCTAGAAGGCATCTCTGCCACACAGAACCAGGGAGCCTGGGCCTATATTTTCCTTTGATAACGGATAGCCTCCAGTTGTATGGGCCATTATTCCAAGCATCCCCTACAAAGCAAATGAACTTGACAGATGGTCGTGTCACCCAAACCCTTGACTACTGGCCCCGATTATGCAGAAAACAATACAATAGAAAAGGGAATCATTACCAAAAGGAAGCCAGGGCCAGTCCGTCGAGGACAATGCCATGCAGAGGGGGACGAAATTACACTCGTGAAATTGAACAGCGAGAATGAGTTTAACATAAAGTGGGTTACAGCCAGGCAATCTGTCATAGCTAAAGCCACTGTCTGGGCCCGGCTTGCATGGCATATGAAGTCATCTGTCATCTGCGCAACCACGTTAATGGCCAAGGCTCACTTTTTAAATGCTAGCTTTCAGCGTGGCGAAAGCTAGAGCCGCCCACTGCCAATGGCATGCCTTGGGAAAGCAGCACTTTAGACTGCATCCGTAAATAGAATATGTATGATAGTATTATTCCTGTTAATATTATTATTTGTTGTTATATTGTAATATTGTCAAAAAGAACAAAATATATCAGTATGATGGGTGTAATTGTAGCCATGCTTTATTTACTCACTTTTCAATATGTAGCCTTAATCCACCTGATGTTCATCCCCTTGTTTGTCAAACCAAATTTGCACCCCTGTAAACCACACAAGAATACCACAAACACTTAAACCTTCACCAAAAAAGACCACAGACCACAAGCTACAATGTCTGAAAATGAACCATCTAGTCAGGTTTGTTTATAATGTCCAGCATGAACCAAATTTAGATAGGTGGTTAGTAATAGAAACATGGTTATAATCCTAATCTGTCTACTGTTATCCCTGAGAAACCAACTGAGAATAAAATGTATGAAGTAATAGCATAATTGTGTTAAGGAATCCATGAACAGCTGCAGGAGAATGTGTAGATTCCAGTGGCATGATAAATAGACAAACTCTCACTAGCATGAAGAAACACAGACCGAAAGACATCCACCATAGAAAGACCTTTTCTTGGTCAACCCTTGGCCAGGGTCTGCTGGGGGGCCCAAAGTTTTATTGCACACATCTATAACCTAAGAATACCTCCAACAGTTTGCATTAGGTTAGTGAATAATAAGCCGTAGATTGTAATAAGCCTGAGGTTTTAAGAGGTTAAGAGCTCCTGAAACGCTTCCTTCCAGGGTTTGTAAATGTCTTAATAAAATCCTCATCATATTTCCTGTTTAGTTGGTGTATAGAGTTCAATGACGACTTTTATGGTAAAATGAAAATTTAAATTCAATAGTGATACTAAACTAAATGCTGTGCATATAGGTCCCAACCCATCTCAGTGAATATAACATTTGAAACATGTGCATGTCACAACCTTGAACTTAGAGAACCTTTTTTTTCTCCTGATTCTGCAGCTCAGGCATCTCAAGACAAGCGAATGAAGAAAGTAAGATGTCCTTTTAACATAAGCTTAATGTGCAGCAGCAGTTCAGTCTACAGGGCCACATAACGTTTTCTCTTTCCTGCGAATGCACAAACGGAGAAGAAAAAAAATGCAGTCTGCTGCATGAAAATATAATGTGTGGCATCATTCATGTCTCATGATTGACAGTCAGGCAGTCTGGCATCTTCCCAGCATATATTTATCCCGAAGTAATCACATCTGAAAGTGAAAAATCGCAGTGTCATAAGACATAATGCCTCAATATGGGAGCTGTTGAGAGAGGAGTCATAAGAGATATGTTTGATTTCCCTCGATTGCCATAACAGAGTTTGTACAGGAAGATATATAGACATATATCAGCTCTTAAACGAAACTGGAATTTTAAAACTTTGCCAGGCTTTAAATGTGACACTGGAATTTAAAATTATTGCTTCTGCTCATACAATAATATCAGCTTCTCTTCTGCTCTTCTCGCATGCTGATTTACATGACAGGCCAAGCAGTATGAAAGCAGGCAGTGATCTTTACAGTTTTAAAAATATTTTACAGTTAAAGGAGAACACCACCATTCAGACTGGTTTGCTCTGAGAAACCTAAGTCAGAGTAGAATTGTTTACAGTGATAGTGATGGGAATCACACATCTGAAGAGTTTAATGCCTCTGAATCTCCCTTACAGAAAGTTATTGCATGAAATTGTTAAACATATGCTGCCCGTTGCCTGACATATTGTTTTATGCTAGTTTTGTGATAAGATCATGGCTTAAAATGCAATCGGTTTATTTCAATCCATTCAAGGATAGGGGTATATGCAGGCCATTGTAAGGCAAAATGTCTCAAGAAAACTTATTGTCAGATTTTTGCATATTTTATCATTGTCAACATTACATAAAAATCTCAGAATACATATATGGGTTCACTGGTGGTTTTGGATAGAAAAAATATGGCTATATTTGTCTTGACATTGTGATGCCTGGTTTCTATCATCACTAATTTAAGGAAGTATGTCAGTTTCTGTACAATGAAGCTTTTCACTTCAAACCAATCTGAATGACTTTGTTTACATCTCAAGTGAATTATTCCAAAATTTTGAATATTTGTGGAATTCCCCTTTAAAGCCATTCAAATTGGTTTGATGTGAACAGCTGCCATAATGCAAAAAAATTGTTGACCTCAAGCCCTATCCAACACTAAACCTAACTACTTTTTTTTCTAAATTATTCCACACTGCTTGCCGCAGTGTACATAAAGTCCTGATTTGACACAGCTCTTCGAGCTCTGAGGAGCATCTGAATGTGGGGATCATGTGGATATGATTACAGATACAATAGAACTCTGCAAGAGAATCACCAAGAGTAAAACTAATTTACACAAATTTGTTATGTTTATTTTTCACAGAGCTGGTGTTGATTTCAGACTTTGGACATGAGTGTGAGATATATTAACCTTAGAACAAGAACAACTGAAGAAAAAAAAACCTGAATGACCATATAACATAGGAATCTGGTATAACAGTGAGTATTATACCTCCTTTAATTTAAGAAACAAGTAGAACAGAAAATACTTGCATCTTAAAACTGTAAGAAAATCATTACAGGAAGAGTGTTAGTTTGATTAGCTCTAGTGTAGTGCAGGCTCAGTAGAGGAAAGTCTGGCTAAACAAATAGCCTAGAGGTCAGATTTTCTCTTTAATTATGTGTATTTGTGGAGTGTGCAGGCTGAAAGTAGCTTAGGCTGGTTAAACTACAGAGGTCATGTTTGTTATAGGCTAACATTGCTTTCTCAGAACTGTCCTTTCTTAAACTGCTGGCGTAGAAGCCAGGCTGGATTGGCTGATGATGCCACTCTATCATTTAGAGAAATAAGTTGTATAATATCAGAGATATCACACTGGGGATACCTTGCCCATCAAATTTCAGAGATGCCTTTCTTTTCGCTTCTTTTCCAAACAATTTTCAATTTCCCTGCTGCCTTTCAGCTGCACACTTTCATAAATAAAGGTAGTAATCTGTCAGTGAGGCAGTGTCTCCCTTGTTACTGGGTTGGCATCCCTGAAGAGTGCATATTAGTACCTTTAATCAGGGAACATAATTGTACCATAAACCTGAAGTTTTAAAACATTAGGTTATGAAAAGGTACAAACATATCCTTTTCCCATGGGAAAAACACATTTAAGATACACAGTTGAACCCTGTATTAGGTATAATGTCTGCAAAAATTTGTTAATATAAAACAGCTTATAAGTAGTATTGTTGGCTATTTTAGGGGATGTTTTATATTGATCAGCTTCATGTTCATTAAGGTGTCTTCCTTGGTACATTCAGAAAAAAGGCTACTGTACACATACATTTTGGTTAATCACAAACAATATAAATATATCCTTAAAAGTAAAGTAAAGTAAAATAAAAAGAATAGAGTCAAACCAGAGTGGTAAAGAGCCAGTAGAATGTATTACAACAGAAGGCAATAACAAATAAGCAACTTTTTGGAAAGCAAAACCACAATCCCTGATTCCTATTATCACCACCCACCACTGGTCAAACATCTAAGTCAGTGAGTTTCTACAATGCACCATTTCACTTCTTTCCCCTTTGAGGAGCTTTGTTTACATCTCAATGATTGAGTTATGCAGCTATGTTGAAATATTTTCAGGTATTAAAACCTGAAAACTAAAACACATTCATGTATTAAACATATTTTAAAGATAAGTGTCCACAAAAAAGCAGTGTATATATATATATATATATATATATATATATATATGAGAGAGAGAGAGAAAGAGAGTGAGAGAGAGAGAGAGAGAGAGAGAGAGAGAGAGAACAGTCTTTGTAAACGATTTCGATCTCTGGTGCGATGAATCACACCGAGTTGCAAATCCTTTTTAGCTAATTGTTACCAGCTCGTGAGATTCTCTCTCCACACCACCCATGTTCAATATCAATTTTCAGGGCCAGAAGAGAGAGAGCATCTCCCCCGAGTCCTCCAGCGACCCCTCGATAAAAACTGCACCAACAGCACTTAACGGTTTCAGCAGGAGTAGGAGGAGGAGGAGGAGGAGGAGGAGAAAGTGAAAAAAGAGGCCGTCTTACCATCTTATTCACAGCTGTTTGGAGTAATGAAGGAGAACGATTGGGCCAATGAAAAGGAGATCTGTAACTCTCCAAGGGGCCGCCGGACACTTGAGCACATTCAGTATACGTCTGAGAGAGAGGACACGGAGAAAGGCACAAGATCAGTGTGGTTACAATTTAAAGTGAAAGATGACAAAAAAATCAAACATCCTCCTTACCATAAACATAGCTGACCAGCACAGAGATGTTTGGTCTTCAACGTGTGCTTTTTGAATTTTGCACTGGAGTTATGAGGCTAATGTGGCTAGTGATGCAAGTGTTTAACCTTATTAACAAGCATTGTACAAACTGCATTGCCAAAACATATTTTACATAAACTCAAATAGACTTGCTTATGTGGTTTATGACAAGTGTTTTTATTCAGACAATGCAGGTGCTTTTTTTGGTTTGAATCTTTTTGTTGTTTTAAAGATATTTTTGAGATATTCTCTGCATATACAGGGCAAAACATGATGAATGAATGTTTTTTATTGCTTTTATTGATACATTTATACGTCAGGTAAAATTACATTATTTATTTGAAAAATTCAATTATTATAAAATGTATTACTTCAGAGTTATATTTATAGTAAAATAAAAAACTAATGTTAAAGTTGTTAATTTACTGTATTGTTAATAAAGTTCAGTAAGCAATAACTGAGCATGTATTAAATATGGAGTAAATAGTGTAATAGCAGACAGATCAAATGTTGTCTGTAACCATTTCTGAGACCATTCCAAATGTCTTAGCTAGTCACCTACATTTGTTACATTTAGGATAAGGGGAAAAATTGTATAAGCTTTTTTCAGCCAAACTATTCCATTTAATCATTAACTTTCATGTATTTGTGGTAGACCCCATTCTTTGGATCGATCCTTTGGCAGTTTTTCTTTATGGAGTTTCAGTGGTGGTCTATGAAATCCATGAAATGTACAGCTCCAGTAAAGATTTATAGAATCCAGTCTGTGTATTTTATGAATCAATATAACTACTAACAGTGCACTGTAGGATCTCTCTGGCTGTTTGAACATAATTTGTTTCACCTGTTCCATGATGCTTTAGTAAAAGTTAACACGCCTGCGCACATACACACACACACACACACACACACACACATACACACACACACATATGCTCCCAAAATCCCTCTTTCACCCTGCAGGTCACCTTTACTCCTTGCTTCTTAATCCACAGTAATGAGCTCGGACAGGGAGGTTCAAGGCTTTCACCAAAACTTTGTTTCAGAAGTGAGCTGAGGCACTCTAACAATGTTAGCACACACTTACTCAGCGAGTGAAAAGAAATTAAGTCACTTACTCTTGTGTTTAAGCTAAAAGGCTGATTAAGTGACAGGCTGGTTTTGACATCACTATTTTAACAATACTACATGCAATGTATTAATTACTAAACAGAACTGCAGACTTTTTGGAGAAAGCAGTGTTTTTGAGTTAATTGCAGCAATGCAACTATCTAGTTACGTAGCTATCTGATACGATAGCCGCACATCTCAGACAGTGGCCCTTACAATCACTGTGGCCTGTTCTGGCCTCTTTGTCTGGAGTCTGTGTGTTCACTAACCCTATGTGCTTTCCCACTCTACTGTTTGCACAGATGGTTCTGCATTCTGGCCTCCTGATGTAGCCGCTACAGAGTAAAGGGCAAAGCCAAACCCTTCTTCTACAAAGGAAAGAAAATAAAATAGTTGCCTTTTCTTATTAACCCACTGTGGTTATTATGATTGACTTTGTATGAAGGTAGATACTGCAAACTACATGTATTATATTTAAAAAATTTTATATCCCAGTACAACAACTCCACAAGACAGACAGTCTTAGGTTTTTTAGCTAATTTGATGCTTCATCACATCAAAAAAACAAAAAAAAACCAAGCATAAATAAATAAATAAAATCTTAGGTGTCCGCATACATGCTGGCAAATGATAAATTGAATGAATGCAAGGAGTTTCCATGCTCATTCACTGGGCAACTTGCACTAATTATCTGATTGATGCAGAGATGAAATAGTTGGAGGGCTGTATTATGCGCAATGCGTGGAACTATAGGGCAGAGACTTTGGAGTTCTTTCCCCCCTCCCGTTTAAGCTATCAGCTCAAAGGAGGAGCTTCAGACAGCAGGCTTAGCTCTGCCACTGTGCCGGTGGTGGAGGGTTTCTCTTGGATTGGGCCTAGCGTGGCCCTGCTGGCCTCCGCCTCGCCCCCTCTTCCCTCTCGCCTAATCTGATTTTTACCAGCCATCTTTGATCTAGCAGGGCCAAGCCAGTAGGGTCTGCAGTACAGATGGAGTAAATATGGAGATTAGCTGCTTTCCCTTACAGCTTCACTGGTTAATACCTGATTAAGGGCCGAGGCGAGCAATTGTCTCCTGGCCGGCTACGGGAGGGCTGCTGGCTCTGGAGGAGGGGGCTGGAGCATGGAGGTTGATTCTGTAATGGATACTCATTTTATCCTGGTCCACTAAGAAGATTAGGCCTTGGGTGTCATATTAGGCTTGATCTCAGGGCCTGGCCTAGTCCCTGCTGGCTTTGGTGAAGCAATGTGGCTTCAGCCTCTGAGTAAATACACAGCTTGGATTCTGTGGGCCCCATGTTGTGGCATGGATAATGTGCAGCATTACAAAGCAGCTCTGGTTCTCCAAGCTCTGAGACTTGTGTGAATGACCCCCTGATTTTAAAAAGGCACATAGATATGGTCAAGAGTGATAGAGCCCTTAGTCAAAGTAAATTGTCTCTGGGGGAGTTAGACTGAATGAAAAAGACAAGCACACTTCAACCAGTCTTACTCTTGTGTTTGGTTTCATTTGATTGTTGCTGTGTTGTGAAATGGGCTGTGTTGTGAAATAGGACAACTGTCAAGCAGAGGCAAAATAAAGGCAATGTCAGTTACTCTCTTCTGCAACGTGTGGAACTTTTACTGTAGTGGACACAAGGCACATGTACTGTAGTGGACACAAGGCACATGTTTTACCCTGTAGTTAATTGGTCATGCATAGTTAATGAAAATGAATTAAAATCTCAGTGTTGCTGCGGCTCAGCTGAGGAGTTTCCTGAAACACATTCTTAGAGTACTAGGGATCTGAAAGCCTTTGTAACCATGTCACCCAACCAGACATTAGTAGACATTAATTCCTGGGGCTCTGCATATTTCTTTCATCCTCAAATAGCAGGAGTAAATGACTACAAAGCCGGGACACTGGTGAGAACCAAATGGCTGCCAATTAGCCCGCTCACATACACACCTAATGCTTAACTGCCACCAGCCGCAGCCTGCGCCCAAATCCAATGTTGATAAACCGTTGGAAATAATTGGTTGGTTTCGACTGGGACTTACTTTAAGAGCAATTTGCACTGAGTGGGGAAGGAATTTGCTTCATTGACCGGAGTTTATGTAGGCTTGTTAGGCAGACACGTTTGGAGCCATTGGAAAGGCCAATTAGTGTATAAGTATCACGGGGTCCTGCTTTGCATTCAATAGCGAGAGTGGTATTCTTATGAGGGGAATCATTATGCATGCTTTCAGAGTTGTAAAAGATGTATTCAAATTTCTTACAATTTTGGAAGTATGTCTATGACATTATGCATCAAGTGACATTCTTTAGCTCCTGAGCCAACAGAGAATGTCTGGTCCTAGAACGCATGGATTGTGCATTTCCATTGCCTGCTATATACACTCTTTAGGTCTATGCCAGTGGGGATGCACCAAGCTCCCCCCACCTCTGTCACCAATTACTGTGTTCTTCCCTTTGTTCTAATTCCTGGTGCTCATAAGAGAGTGTTGAAACCTTATTATGCAAGTCAGTGAGCCCTTCTGTAAAAAAAATAAATAAATAAATAAATAAATTTTTAAAAGCAGCATTACGGTGATTACTGCTGCATTTCACCCTGGGTTGTTATGGGGGGAGAATTAGGGCTGGACGGACCAAACTCAGGCTCTTGATGAGAGTCTCATTATCACAAGCCTTTATCTCAGCCTTGTTAGTGTAAGCAGCCCATTTGTGTTTCTAAAACTCCTGCATCAGTCATTTCTGTCCTGCTAATTACTGAGGAGGGAACAATCTTGTTACCTAACTGCTTGGGAATTTCATGTTTTTTCAAGAGAAGCATTAGAACAGAGATGCTTTCGCTGGTCCAAGAGAGGAAGAGAAGATAGTCGTTATCATTACATGGCAGTTGCACAGCATCTTTGCCGAAGCTATGCACACAAATCTCACTTCTTAAATGCCTCGACCACTAGTGTTATCATATACAATGTAGCAAAACAAAAAGGAGCAACATTGAAGTGATACATTAAGGCAGTACATGCAACTAGCTTTGTTAGCCATATTAGCTAGTTATCCAAATGAAAAGACAAATGAAACCTCTGGCTTTGTACTGCTGCTTTCGACTTTGCCTTTGGGGCTGGTTTTGTCTGTAAGGTCACAGCTGATGGAAAACTCAAGCAATAATTGAAATAACTTTCCTGTAGTGAGCAGCAGCTCTGAGAGCAGGGTGGCTAAGTGAGTACGTGTGTCCCCATGGGATGACCTAGTTAGCACCTCTGCTCCCCTCTGGTCAGCTAATGAGCAGTGCCTGCAGTTTGCCTCCCTATCGTCCCCATCCTCCTTCCCTCCCCTCGCTCTGGCTGCAATCGATCCCTGATGTCAGAGGCCTAACATTTGGCCCGCTAAGCTACTTTCTCCCCTGTGAGCCAAATTAGGGCCCTATCGCACCATGGCACCAGCATCCGCCATTGTCCACGGATGCTCAAGCAGTTGGGTTCTGCGGTGCAGGTTCCCAAAGGATCTTGCAGAGAGTTAATGGAGAGTTCATAGCCTACACACTGAATACAGAGAGAAGTGTTTATGTGTATTCAGTCTCTTCAGTTAACACTACACACCACATATGACCAGCTGCCATGATGGCTTGAAATTGCTCCACTGCTTCTCAAAGAAACTACTCCAGGTTTTTTTCTTAACTATTTTCAGTGAGATAGATCAGTCACTCATCATTCATTTTATAATTTCAGAAATAAAGGTACTAAACTGTCATTGGGGTTGTATCCCTCACATCAGTGGGGATCTACCCTCAAGGGTATATCTACAGTATCTTTAATTAGCAAACATAACTGCACTGTATTCAAATGCATTTGCATTTTTTTAATTGTAGTGACTTCACACACGTCTGACGTTTTTTACTTTATTGTTCTATTTAAAAAAAAAAAAAAAAAAACAGTTGATATGAAAAGGTACCAATACGTACATTTCCCCTGGAAAAACAAAACTTATTTAAGATACACAACTGGAACTTTGAGAATCTTTTTTTACATTTTTGGACCTTGAAGAACAAAAAATAGACCTGCACTGTAGCTTTTTCCAACAGTATATTTGTACGATTCAAAGTGCAATGTATGTACAATGTATGTACTATATGTAATTTCTAGAGATCATTCTCAAACAATAATTTCTGTAAAAAACACTGAACTTTCATAGATTATTTCAATGCTTCTGTATAACAGTGTCTGCTATACGTTTCTTTACTCCTCTTGTTTTTTTTTTTTGTTTTTTTTTCTTGAATAAAGCCTCAAATGACCTGCTAGAGAGTGTGTAGTGACACACTGATAAATAAGAAACATAAAAAGGCCCAGTACATAGCAGGAGGAGATTGAAAGAGGCATACAGTTGCAGCAATCCCTCTTCAATGCCATCTTGAATTTTCAACCAATTTGATATTGATATTCATCAGACTCAACCCCCACCCCCACCTACTACCCCAACACACTGTATACAGAGAAGATTAGACAATTTATTTTGCCATTTATTATTCAGCAGTAATGAATTCTTCTCTGTAAAATTGAGATCTGCATTTAGCTGTCAGCATCACTTTGGATGAGAGATGATTGACATTTTGTTCTGGGTGATTCGTGAGAACTTGTCTGGTCTCATATCTCAGCCATTTGAGAGAGCGTGCGATAGATTATTCCACGGCTAGATTATGTTGTGAAATATTCAAATGATCATTCTCGGCTATGAAGGCAAACAAAAAGCCCTCACCAGAGGCATTATTGTTTGCATTGTCATAACAGCCTTGGTGGTCTGTCCCCGTTTAGAAGAAAGACTGGGGGTATCGACCACAATAAAGTGAGTTGAAATTTGATGGTAGAACAAAGGCTGGTGGCATTGGCATCACATTATACAGAGATAAAAACTTTATTTCTCTTAGGTTATGTTTATGTCTCTACAAGATATATTTTATGAGCCCAGATCAGCTGTTTCTCACTTCTCAGATTCTATTATCACTTAGTGTAAAAAAAAAAAACAAGAAAAATGGTCACCAAAGTAAGCTTTGGCATTTTGGAGACTCAAATGACTATTTAAATATAGGTTTTTCAGGGTAATATGTCAGAATTTCGTGAGTAGGTATCTGGATTTTGAAAAGGCAATATTCAGAATACAGTCATGTGTTGCATTTCAGGAGAGCACTTTTAGAATACTTACTCACTGAATGTATACCATCTTTAACAGAAACATCATCAATGACTGTGACATGTACAAGTGCAGTTGTTAGGCACACACTGAGGAATTCAACAAACAACTTCTTTACAAACACTGAACCTTCTACTAAACCCTGAGTGAACTGATAAATCAGTGTGATGATCGCTATTTACCTCAATGCTCTTTTGAGGAATGATGGAACTGAACAGTCTCCTCAGTATTGAACATATTTAGGAGTGATAGGCTCAGCATCTGTGTTGTACTGGACTTGTGCATGTGCTTAGTGGTATGATGTTAACAGAACATCATAGCTGCCCACCTTATAATCAAAAAAGTTTGAAGATATTGTTATTGTTTTGTTTCGTATGGTGAAAATATCATTAACTAATATTATCTTAGTTTCTGGTTGCAAATGTGGGACAATATGCATTTGACAATATGAATAGGAGAAAAGTACCCCTAATAGGCCCACCCACTGCTTAATTTCAGAAAACATATTCATTTTAAGAAATTAGAAGCTTATACACAACAAAAAGACATATAAAACAGACTAATAACAAATATTTTTATTGGCATCTGAAAACAGAGATTAACTGTCTGGATTAGGTAAACTAAAAACAGCCAATTTTTAAAAATATTCTGTATATTCTGACAATATATATTCTGGATGTATTCTGTACTGGTACTGGAATGGAATGGAATATGTTACTGGATATGTTTAGCAGAGTGTATTCAGCAACCATTGCTTTTACAAAAAAGTATTCTTCTTAACATTGTTAGATTTTTTGTTTAATTAACTGTAAAGCATCATGTGAACCAAGTGACACCAAGTACAGTATCAGTACTGGTTGTACTGAACTACCAACGAACTAGTTTTTGTACAATTTTCCACTACTAACTTCCAGTTGGACAATGTGTGTGTGTGTGTGTGTGTGTGTGTGTGTGTGTGTGTGCACCTGCAGCTGACATCAATATGGTTGGAAAGTAAGTCTCAGGTACTCAGTAAGTCTTCACAATATTTGCATTTCAAATTCTGTAGTACTGTCTCACACACACACACACACACACACACACACACACACACACACACGCACACACACAGACACACACACAGATAGGTAAAGCCTACCTGCCCCTCTATCCGTGCCTTTGACAGAATGCGAATCTTCAATTTAGTGAGCAAACTTGGGCTATTATTAGAAATGACAGTCGAACTTGATGAAATTGTACGACCAATTGGAAAACAAAATTGCAATCAGACCAACATGATTTCCTGGTGCTCAGACCATGCTAATTCTGCGTCCAAACACGGGTAAATGTATTTAAACGGCATAATAGCATATTACCATGCAATCTTCTTTTTTTCCCTCTATTTGGTTCCCTATTAATCTAGAACTTCTATTTGCATGTAAATGTGGTCAACTTTCATATCATCAAAATACATGAGGCCCAGGCACAAGGTTGTGTGGGCGCGCATGTGTGTGTGCGAGAGAGACGGGAAGGGGTGTCTGGGAATAATGCATTGAAGTTTGATGCACAATTACTGACAGTTATGAGGAATTTCAAAGAGGTCAGTGCTGGCTGGGGTCAGAAAATGAGGAAATCAACGGGGAACTGTATCAATACAGGGCCAGTGAGGGGCCGAGAGTTAGAATCGGGTGTTAAAGGGTCAGAAATTGATTAATAGTGAGGGGTTCAAGGGCTTCTCACCCACAAGCATCGCGTCCGGGACCATCGCACTCGATAAGTGTATGTTTTCTTTTTTTACATCTTCAGTCTCCAACCTCTCTCTCTCTCTCTCTCTCTCTCTCTCACTCAGCAGGCTCTGCTGGTTCTCACTTTAACAACTCAAGAGTCCAAATCCAGAGGGAATCGGTCCTAGTGCTGGAGTCTGCTTAAGTGAGTGAGAGATAGAGAGGAGGAGAGAGAGAGAGAGAGAGAGAGAGAGAGAGAGAGAGAGAGAGAGAGAGAGAGAGAGAGACTGCAGTGCTGAAGGCTTAATTGGCTGGCCTCAAATGCCTTTCTATCACTATTTTATATGCAGTTTAACCTTTTTAATGCGTGGCTACCCCAGACTTCTGACGGCTTTCGGGGAAGAGCAAAGCGCATTAATTTTGCATTATTCTCATTTCTGTATTTCCCATACCGAATTAAACCGTGTTTACATTAGCACCCGAGCGCATGAGGCTGCATTTTTCCCGCGGAGTTTTGACGACAACGTGTGAAAAAAAAGAAAGTCGAGCTTAAAATGGATAAATAATCGTCCCACGCTTCGTCAGGGACGTTGCACAACTCGAGCGCGGCCGGATTAATTTCTATCCGCTCCCACGTTCAAGTTTCAAGCTCTCTCATGAATGACTGTGATGTTCCGTTGAACGTTGTGAGCCTGGCGCGTCTGCGTTACAGAGGGAGCTGCACCGTCTTCAATTAGGTGACGTGATTAGGTGAAAGAGCGCGAGGAGCAGAGCGCCTGTCAGGATGAATGAGCTCCGTGAGAAGAGCCGATCTAATGGAGTGAGCACTTCTCTGACGCAGTCTTCCCTGCCCGCGCGCGCACGCTCACGCGCTTATTAACACAGTCAGACCCTGCCATCATTAGCCAGTAAAAAGCCTCATGATTGGCTGCTCCGTGGCAGGCCCCTGGTGGCTGTCTCTGTCGGAGACGTGAGGGGCTTGGCGGGGTGGGGGGGTGGAAGGGCTCTATGTGCGTGTGGGTGTGTGTGCAGGAGAACAGAGCTTCACTCTTTCTGTCACAACCAGCTTGGCCAAATGTTATCATTTTAAATGCCATGAAAGAGAAAAGGGAGCCCGGGCCTAGGGGGTATACAGAGGCCCATATGCTAGAGACAGTGATACAAGTGTAATTCGACACTATTAGAGTGACACAGAATATCATTTCTGCCCCGGAACAGGAGACAGCTGAGGGGTTTATGTGGGACAGACTGTCACGCCATAAAAATTTAAGAAATTCTTTAACCTGCCCTGCCTGCATGATACCCCCACCACCGGCTACCCCCTCCTCCTCTCATGCACCCCCCTTGAATTTTTTATGGCTAAAAAAATGATTTATTAACTCCAGACAGGTAGTGCACGGAGGGGCCAGGTATAGGCATGCCGAGAACAGCGGGGTGAGACCAACAGGGCGCTCCATCTATCAAAAACGAGAATGCAAAGGCTGGGAAATCTCCTTCGTAATACCGAGTTAGGGTCGTTTGTTATATTTTCTCAAGTGTTGCCAAAGTGTTCCTACAAAGCAAAATTGGCCTTCATCACTTAAACACCTTAAACGCTTTACAATATATAATAACTGTATAACATATATGTAATAACTATGTAATAACTGTGTAACAACTATATAATAAAAAATCGCTCGCCTTAATTGAGTTATTGGCAATTTACAATAATTCTTAATTAAATTAATTGTCAATTGAACACCAACTTTCTTAAAATCACATCAATCATTAATCAATAAATTTTCTTTCAAAGTTCTGCCTCACTTAAACCACCATGTTCTTACAAATGGTGTTACTTTTTTCACAAATGACAAGCTGATTTTACTTTTCACTCTAGCTAACCAAGGCTAATAATGAAAAGCTTTCAGTACTGAACCAGTTTATGGACATATGGGGAAATTTACCTCCTGATTACTTCATTTTCTTGGGCACTGATGCAAGTAAACGCAGTATGAAGCTGTGTTTGAAGATTTACTTCTCATTAGCCTGTCCCTTTCGCCTCTACCTATCCAAAGAAGAGAACGTTTTTATTTCTCAT
>NC_051213.1:28076211-28081211 GCF_015220715.1 Pygocentrus nattereri
GCTCTGAATTATAGACGCCAGTCTCTTTGTATGCGCGCGGTTGGTCCAAGTGCTGCAGCTGAGAGGAGCAGAAAGTGATAAAGGGCGCGTTATGTCGTGTGATTTGTCATTTCTAATGGAAATGAGGACATCAGTAGCGGCCCTGGCGTTTTGCTAAGTTTCTCTTCAGGGTGAGGACAGTGTTTCAGAGGGCGGGCGGTGGGCTACTGTGTATGTGATTAAGCAGCAATTCAAGTGATCAGGACCTATAAAAAAACCTGGTTTAGAGCTGCTGAGTGAACGTGTTACCTGATGGCTGTTATCAGATTGCATTTGGTGGCTACGGCCTCCCGTTTAACACGCCATTACCAGCGAGAGGGCCGTAAAAGACTAATGCACATAAACAGCCCCATTCTGTCTATTAATTACCTCTGGCCTATGGCAATGAGGCTACTTAACCTCCGCTAGATCACTTGGCGATATGTTTTCCCTAGAAAAAGAGCCAAAACAATTAACATGCCCTCTCACATTTCTCTCTCTCTCTCGCTCTCCCTCTCACATGCTGGCCACATCAAACTGATGACCCACCCGCTAATCAGTGCTGACAATGCCCCCGTGGGATAGCCAGCACCCTGGCCAGCCTTTGATATGTGAGCCGCTGGGTTAGTGGGTGGGAGGGATTTTTTGTGTTGCCTGCGCCTAAAACCCTTACAAGTGTTTCAAGAGCTTTGGGATGCGCTCCGTGAATCGCTGACTGACCTGAAAAAAATGCCTTACTCACATCAGTTGGCCACTTAGCCAGATAGCCATTAGTGCAGACTTCAACTAGGTGGAACCCAACTAGCACGTGGCGGCGCGAGGCTGTTGTTTGGGTTGCGCAGATTTATGTTCTTTGCTGGTAAGGACTCCGAGAGTTATGCTAAATGATAAGCCAAAGCCACAGCTATGTCGAATAAGCCTTCCAAGAGTCGCTAGGAGTGTTATGACATTTCTACTAAAATCGGTTTAGGGTGATGGGGAAAGCAGGGCGTAGCTGGGAGAAATGAAATTATTGACAAATAATAATACGAGACTTCCTTCAGGTTTAAATATCAACCTTTGGGAAAGCTTTGGCCCAATTATCCACACTGCCCGTCAAAGGTTTGGGTATACCTTCCCTTCTTTTAAAAATTTGCTTGCAATCTTTGATCTTCACTGTCAGTGACCTCCAAAGTGTGTTGAAATGTATTAATAAACAATACTTTGGCTAAAAGTTGTAACTCTCAGCTTCACGTTGATCAAAGTCTTTTTTGGTATGAAGAGCAGGACTGGCCTTGGTAATTAATCAGTTTTCCAAACTACTGCTAACAGTATAGTGCTGACATCACAACAAAGGCATAACATATGTGGGAAATTACATTATTCCCAAAGCAGTACTCAGTAGCTCATTCAGGTTTGCAGGTTTTTCAAATCACATTGGTAAGATCTCAACAGTTTTTAATAGGTCGTGTTATTGCAATAAACATTTTGTAAAGCAGGAATTATAACCGCTGGCCTTAAAGCAAGAAGGGGAGAAAAGTTAATGCCAGTGTCCATCAGCATGTGGTTTAAAGTATGGTGAAAGCCACATCCAAGCATTTGGAACAGACTTCTTTTATTAAGCTGAAAATGCCTGCTTTCTGTATCAGGGTGTGGCCATAGCATTCCTATCTGGAATTCCTCCGTCAGGACTTGAGCAGAGTGTTGAACTGCTGGGTTTACTGCAGTGATGGGGTGTGTGGAGTTTGGGGAGGTATTTGAGGTTTGCTGAGCTGGGACTTAACGGTGCTTTGTGATGGTTTGTTGATAACCACTTCCTCAGGATATGGTTGGAAGAGAGTACGATTTCAGCACATATCATTTGTTAATCTGCATTAGGCGAGCAGGGGGCATACCAGGGATGTTTAACCTCATGTCAACTTTGCCTCGACAGAAGAGGAAACAGACCATGGAATGTGTAGTCCTGTAGGGTTTGAATGGTGGCTGCAATGTGTTAATGAAACTTCCCCTAGTTGACACTAAGACCCTGGTAATGGATTTTTATTTAAAGGCTAGATTGGAAATGAGTATGGAAGTGTGCCAATAGCCACGCTGTGAGTTCACTCATTACAAGTAGCAATATCTTATATGACCATAAACTTGCCTTGGCAGTCTAATGTATGGATGGGCCTCACCAAATACGAATATTTTATGTGGAGCTTAAGTTGATCTAAATTTTTATGCTTGCAAATTAAATATGTTTATAAAACAAGTAAAAACGAACCCATTATTGTTTAAATTGAAAATGTACAGTCCACTCAACACAAGCCATAGTGTTCACCCATTTTTGTTAAATTTCAGTCAAAATGACCATTAATTAGATAACCATTTTTCAGATTTTTCTGAGAAGAATTAAATATTAGAAAACTCCCATGTGTAAAGAGGGGAGTTCAACACATTCTTTAAAGATATAGAGAAAATGGGAGTCTTAAAAACCATGCAAGACTGATAGGCCAGCAGGGCTGTTCCCAACAGATGAACAGTGATTAATTTTGAAGAGAAAATTTGCAAATTAAACATAGAAGCTGCTGGAGTTTTTGGAGCATTGGACTGATCACATCAGAGCCCAGTCCTCAACATCACTGAATGTGCTTGGCATTATTCAGATTGTGAGAAGCAGAAAATGCAACCAACTTATAACACTGAACCTTGAAGACAATGGCAAGAAGTGGACAGAAACTATATTGATATTATATTTAGTTATTTCCTGTTAATATATGTTTATGTTTTAGATTAAGTGACCTTTATTAGTCCCACAATGGGGAAATTTCACCTCCACATTTAACCCATCAGTGAAGTGAAATATCATATACACACTAATGAGGGCACACTTGCCCAGAGCGGTGGGCAGCCCTATCCATAGCGCCTGGGGAGCAGTTGGGGGTTAGGTGCATTGCTCAAGGACACCTCAGTCAGGTACTGTTGGCTCTGAGAATCGAACCAGCGACCTTCCAATTACAGGGACGGTCCCTAACCGCCAACCCATGACTGAAGGTGTGCGCTCTGATTTTTGCACAGTACTGTGTATTTTCAAAATGGCCCACAAGTGATTTTCAGCAACAACATAGCCTCGGTGTATTTGTATCTTCTTCAGTACTGTTGGTAAAGCTTGTCAGGCGGCTCCATATGAAGCTGTTGGAGAGAATGATAAAGTGTGTTTAGAGCTACATCGAGAGGAGGGGCTCCTTTCTAAAATAGGTATTTTTTAGATTTTTTATGGTGGGTAGCGCTGTCGCCGCACAGCGAGGAGGGCCTGGGTTCGATTCCCCAGCCGGGCGACCAGGGTCCTATCTGTGTGGAGTTTGTATGTTCTCCCTGTGTCTGTGTGGGTTTCCTCCCACAGTCCAAAGACATGCAGTCAGGCCATTTGGACATGCTACATTGCCCCTAGGGGTGTGTATTGAGCCCTGCCCTGCGATGGACTGGCGACCTGTCCAAGGTGTATCCTGCCTCCGCCCGATGACCGCTGGGATAGGCTCCAGCACCCCCTGTGACCCTGAGGGAGAAGCAGCTTAGAAAATGTGTGTGTTATTTCATAAGTTTGATGTCTTCACTATTATTCTTAAATGTTTGAGTTGTAGGGTCTTTTTTAATATTAAATAGACAATTGATTGTTTTTACAGCTGTGGATGCAGTACCATATATACATGGGCTAACACTTCATTTCCTCACCTTAACTACATAATATTGCATAATAGTTTCATAATACATTCTTTAAAAAAAGATGGATCTTCAAGCAGTACTTTTTCAGTAAAGGGAATGATTCCATTTAGTTCTATTATTGCAGTTCTGCTACTGTTATGACATCAAGCTTGTAACAAGAAGACCCCTTTCTGGTGTTATACAGAACCATTTTTGTTAAGGATCTATATAGAACCATGTACAACACACTCTCCATTAATCTGAAGAAACATTTCACCATGCAAAGAAACATTTAAGCAAGAAATTGTTCAATACAGAACTCATGTTTCTAAAATGAATCATTCACTTAACTAAAGAAGCATTGAAAAAACATTTTTAACCATCCATCCATCGATCCAACTAGTGGCTGGTCAGGAGTCAACAGTGTTCAGAGTATTTGCAGCTATTTGCACATATAGTGAATATAGTGATAGGGCATACTTTATTTGGACTGCATCTTAAAAATAGCAGAAAACAGTAAAATTTTGTTTTTTGTGGGTAACTGATAAACCAGACTGACCAAATTGAGGTCTTCAGAATCAGGCTGGAAAATTTGGAACATATTCAAATAGGTGCAAATACTGGTTTTGACCGCTGCTGACTCCCGACCAGTGGCTGGTTGTCGGTGACCCCGAGGGGCTGGAGGCAGTAGCTAAGGATGGGAGATGTGTCCTGGTTCCCTTTAATAGCATTAGGGGTTGAAAGCGTAAGAGAGCTATAATCTAGGGAGAGAAGAGACTCCCACTTCTCACTTTGATCTCCTTGCTTTCGGCTGTTTAAAGTTGACAGTCTGGTTGAATGCCATTCAGTGCTTTCATTTATGTTACATGAGTTTTCTGGTGTTGTAGAGCTCGCAGCTACACCTGCACTGGGAGAATGTAGCTACATCGCCATGCTTGGAGAACACATTGATTTCTGAGTGCTATGAAATCCAAATACAAAGTAATCCAGAGACACACACTGGGAAGCTCCCCTCATGGAACTGAAATGAAGGCATGAATTAGTACATAGTGAGAGCAATTATTTAAATGTGGACGAATTAATGCCTCTTAGCACTGTAGATATAACATGTCACTTATAATTTCATTTCTTATAAACAGTTAATAAATCAGAAATAACATGTTCCCAATCAGAGTGGGCCTACATTCAGAACAAATGTTTTTGTGTGGGTGGGTGGGTGGGTGGGGGGCACAGCAGTAATTGATTTCACCTACTGAGGTGGCATACAGTTGCAGTTTAAAAGGCTTTTGAAAAACTTTGTAATCCAGCTGATGTTTGAAACA